>NC_068983.1:149056309-149069729 GCF_001194135.2 Octopus bimaculoides | reverse complement strand
ATATCATTTTAGAAAGGGTTACAGTGATATTGTCAGCAGAACTATTCATACTAAAACACTTATCTCAACACTTGTTAACAGCAAAAGTTGTACTTTTTTTTCTCCCTGAGACTTTTATCAGCGAGAAAATTAGATGATGAAGGCCATAAAATATCATTATATTACATCTGTGCTGAGGTTAAATTTGAAGCATACGGTTTCATGTTAACACTCACCATGATAGTTCCGACCACGACCAGTTACTTCGTTGAAATTACATTTATTTATTTATTTATTCAATAATTTATTTATTTATTTATTTATTTATTTATTTATTTATTTATTTATTTAATGATGTAGATTTCTCAACAGAACAATAAAGAAGTACTAGTGTATATATATAGATAGATAAGTGGAGCTAATTTTAAGGAACACCAGATGTCATCCGTTTGGTAGTGTTTCCGTTGCAAAGTAATTTGTTTATTTCTTTCTTTTCAATGTAATACGAATTCAGAGCAATTTGAATAAAGGAATAAAAAAACTAAATCAAACCAACACACGCACACACAACTGTTGGCCTTTCAATATAGATCGACAAGTAGAGTATTTTACGATCATTGGTGCATCCATTATATAAAAAAAGTATGTCTATTTCCTTTTAGATTAGATTTGAACTTCACATTCTGTAAATAAATTTCTCTTATAGTTATTCAGTTTTACTTTTTCAATGATTTCCTCTGAGTTTGGAGTAGGCACTTTCTTTCTATCAACGCAGAATTTCCTAAATTATAGAGAAAAGATGTAATAATTTTCGTATGAGTAATTTTTATACTTTTAGAATGCTTTTATATATTTTATTGAAAGAAAACTTTGTTGAATAAATTATCTCCCTTAGACATTGACTATAATGTCACGTCTCTTTGTGCCGGAAGATTTAGTGAAAGTTTTTGACAATATACACTATCAGATTATTCGTGAAAACTTTAGTATCATGGTATTTATTGCATACGCAAACTACTCATAAACAATACGTGTCCATGTATTTGAATGTATTTGCTACAATCAAGTATGGACATCTATTGGCTTGTTGAATGTATGTGCTACATTCATGTACATGAATTAAAGACGCTTGAAGCTATAAAAAAAAATCCCAAAAGGCAACATAAAACATACAACCTCAATTACACAACTGAAATAGCTACCTTGATAAAAAAAAACCTAAAAGCAATACATTAACACCACACATAACCGAAATGAAACTCAGCCCCCAGGTAACTGAACAAGGAAATATCATAAAATAAGCCTGTGATAAATATAGAACATTTGTATCTAACACAAAACCCTTAACAGTTAGATACCATGCAAAATCATTAATGACTACATCATATCATATCTCATAATAACAACTTCAGATAACACGCAACGATCCAGCAACAAGCAAATATCCTTAGCAAATACTTCCGGAAACTACACGCAGAAGAAAAGAACACAAAAATATAAAACACACACCATCCACATTGATAATGACTGCGAACACTTTCTTCTATTAGATACCAGAAAAGCTATAAGGAAATCTTAAACGGAAAACCCCTAAGGCCAGACAAAATTACGTCATATACATAAAATATACTGCCCCTTAGTCACTAAACAACATCTAAAACTTTTGTAGCAACAAATCAATGAGAGAGACACTATGCGGTTGTTTGACCTTCTAGAAATAGTAGTCAAATCTCCATCAAACTCCATACTGTCTTAGACAAGAAGTGCATATTTTTTCTTAATATTTTAATCTCGAGGAAGCGACTGTTTTTTTATGGCCTTCATACTCCATCCAAAACCTGTATAAATGACTTCGTTAATGTTCTACCTCTTGGCAGTTTCAGGAAAAAGATGCGCAGGGAGGAATTGCAGACGGCTCGTGTTCCGACAAGAAAGGGATGCATGTAGCTGATGGAATGAGCTTCGAGGGAGGTGGAAAAAATGGAGTTGACCAAAGGAGAAGTGACGAGTGAATGTGGTACGAGACCAGTCAGTTCTGAAGAGCAAGAACCACTGTGATAAAATAGAAGAGATTGAGGGAAAGGATATTACATCTGTGGGATAGAGATTGGAGTGTACTAATGAGCGGCTTCATGCTAATCAGTAAAAGGGCCTTTCTTTGGATGTGATCTAAGACATCTATCTATACGGCCGTCCCCTGCCCTGTGTATTGTAGAGAATTAGTAGTTGTTGGAGAGGAAGGCTGTAAAGAGGAAGGCAACATTTTGAGATACAGTTTTTGCTGTATCTCAATTGGTTTGTGGGTTAGTCAGGCGAGAGTCTCAGTGATGATGAGGCCTAGAATTTGAAACGATAATGAAAGTACTAGTTGTGTGCAGCTTACGTTCAGGCTAGTGATGGTGTCATTCGAATATATCTTCTTGATATGTGCAATGATTGAGATGTCCAGTAAAGGAGACAATTTTGGCATAACGCCATTAGAGGACGTCTTAATATTTCTCTTTTAAGCTTGTACCGGTCTGGCGCGAAGTCACCAGATTGCATGTGTGCAGAAAGTTAAGAAAGAATTAACGTATTGTTTGCATAGGAGTGGGTTGGTAAGTGAGCCGTTCATGTGTAAAAGGAAGTGTGCAGGCGCATTCTAAGGTTGATAGAATGTGGGTCAGAGAGCGATCCATCAGCACGTGGTGCGAACTGACAGGAAACCACTGATCATTGAGATTAAAGACGCATAGAACCATTTTTCAAAAGGCAAACAATTTTGCAAGGAGATTCGCCTGCCGACCACGATCAGAAATTTTGCTGATATTGAGGTCAATTACTTTCACAAAATTTCTAGTGGGCGAAATCTCACAGGAGAGTGACATAGGAGAGCAGTAAATCTGGGTTTAAGAAAGCCATATTGATGATCATTAAGGGAGTGAAGAGATTCAAATGATGGAAGTTGTTGTTAATGATTGTCTCCAAAAGCTTTGATATGCTGGAAGTAATTGCAATTGAGAGAAGCTGGCAGGGTGAAAGGGATTGCATTTCTTATGAATAAGACGCAATGCAATGTTTGTAAAGATTTGAATAGATCCCGAGAGAGAAAGAAAGCGATCGAATTTGGTGATGATAGTGGGTAATTCTAGAGCAAATAGTTAGAGGGAAATAAAAAGGGAAGCTATTAGGTCCGATGACCTTGTTGATTCGTACTTGGCATATGTGTGTACATTGATTGTAATACTGGTGCGGTAAAAAGACATAGTTTTGCAGGAAATGTATGTAGGGTTTGTAGTGTGTAGTTAAATGTAAATCGAGCAGCAAATGTGGAAACCTCTGAGGATGTACTTCTTACTGAACCATCGTTGGTTTTGAGAACTGGGGATGAGGAGGATAATTCCACATAGTTGGTACTGAGCCTTTTGTCAATAAACTAAAATAATGGAATGCCGGTTGAAAAACGGGAAGGTTAGCATATGGCGTGATAAACGGAGATACCATTCGTATTCGGATGATGGACCTTCAGGAGTTGTGATTCTGAGTAAGAGTCAACTAGTTTATAGGGATTCGCAATGTCCTCTAAACGCCATAGACTCGCAGCTATAAGTGAACTTAGATATAGGGTTGTGAGTCTTGGCTGTGTTTGGAATATCGATTGTTTACCTCAGAGGATATGTTGGCATAATGACTCTCCCTAGACATAGCAAAATAGTTTCAGTAACCCGTCTGAAAAGGTGACTCTGCCAGGGATACTTAGCATAGTGATGTAGGGCATCTTTGCATAGTATGTAGGTGTGCGGTGGGTAGTCACAATAATGCATTTGTCAGCCTGATAAGCGCAAAGACGGTGATGGTTTAGTAAATATTGGGTGAGAAAGTGATTAAGAATTTTGAAGAGTTTGTGTATTTGTGTATCACTTAAGGATGCGTATGGAGTATCAAATTAATTGATGTAGAAAGTTGAGGAAATGGGAAAGATTCTGTATCTACATCGACAGCGACAGCATGATGTTTATCGCTAACAAGTGCTCAGAGTGTTGAAATGACTGAGAACGAGGAATTGAGATGTAAAATGAGATATATTTCCTCAATGTAGAAAGAGATATAGTCGAAACCTGTTAGTAGTTGGTGGAGTTTGCAGAGTGGCACAGAAAGCAGATATATTGAGAGGAGAGGAAGAGGTTAGGCTTTAAGTCAGAGTAACTGGAAATTTTGTTGCTGATATTCAAATGAGAGAGAAATCAGTGGCGAGAGGAATGGAATTTACATATGCATTTTTGGAGCGAAGTGTGAGTAGAAAGGGACTATAGATGACGGTTGGAACATAGATATACCGAAGAGAAAGAGCATATGTGGTTTTCATGTTAGTAAGAAGTGCTGTGTAGGATCTGGGTTGAACCGGAGTTCAAAATTGTTAGACAATAAAAGGGAGAATTGTGCATGCCTTTGATTACATGTCTGTTCTGTGAGGCTTGGGGTTAGACATGTCTTGGAAAAACAACTACTCGCATCAACACAACCAAATACTTATACTACGAAAACTGGACAAAAGTAATCAAAATTCTAAAGCTTAGCAGAATTTCAAGTGAAGTATCAGCTCAAAAGCTCAGCAGTCTTAAATGCACAGTTTCAATTCTTTTTAGGTCCTTAACCAGCATATTTTCCATACTAAAACAGAATCTGGCACAGGTAACTTCAATGAACAACCACACTATTTACAAACCTTAAACAAAAAACACGTGACGACTTGAACAACAAAAGCACCCATATACGCACTACTTTGTCATTCGCAAAGCTTTCCATTTTAGCTTCTGACTAGCACATAGATGCAAATAATCTACATTTTCTTATGAAACAGCAGAAAACATGGATAGCAAGCTACCTAGGGTTGCTAAACCTATGCAATACAAACAGTATAAATAAGATCAGCATTTTTCGAATAAGCTGTCACAAGCATCCTCTCATCTAACATGTCTAAAATCTGTACCCATCCAGCCTTCACACACACCTTAAAAACCTACTCTCTCATACGCAGAGGGTACGCAGTAACCTCTTCCCTTTCCCCACCATCCCTCATACATTACTGTACAACTTCAACAATCCAGAAACTTGGCTCCAAATTAATAGACTTGAGGTGGCATCTGCTTTAACTATTATCTTTCATCTTAAAAAAATATCAATTATAATCAACCATCATTGTCATAAACATGAATATCACACATGGGAGACCCTACATGGTTGCTATATATGCTAGAAACAGCAGTCAAATGTATCTCAAATCAAACTACAATGTCATAAGAAAATCCAAATTGGATAATGTAAACTCCTCGTCACTCCATTAGAGAAGGGATGAGTGGTGCTTAATGACAAGAAGAAGAAGAACAACAACAACAACAACAAAAATAACAACAAAAATACTAGGAGCTACATACATCTCCTTCATGACATTCACTTTACACATTGAAGACAGTAAAAACAAATAAACGAACTATGAAACGACGCAAAAACATACAGGACTTACAAAGTGCCACTTTGTCCAACAGAAATGTATACCAACGTCAGTGTAGAAGCAATGCATTCGATTTAATATGGAGTATAGCAGTCCTACTTAGGCTTTCCGTCTGTCAAAGAGAAGTCATAACAAACTACAAAAACACGAAACATTACACTTCTAAATCATTATAGACTCCAGCAGGACCACATATATAAACCCTTACACACAAAACATAGATATGCGAGAGACACAGTTGGTTACTGCAGCAAATTTCAGTGCCAACAGTCTTTGTCACTATATGCAACATAACCTCTAAGAAGCACATATCTATAGCACTACTACAACAGCATCCTAAAAACTGTTTTGACTCCATTCGGACAAACATAAAAATTCACACACACTCAGAAATAAAACAAGTTTCGACTATTTCACTTTCTGCATTGAGGACATATACTTCACTTCACTTCCCAAGTCCTCGTTCTCAATCATTTTAACACCCTCAGCACTTATTAGCTATAAACATCTTGCTGTTGATGTCGATGTAGAAACCGAATGTTTCTCAATTCCTCAACTTTCTACATCAATTAATTCCATACTCAATATCAATTCCATACTCATCGTTGACTGATACACAAATACACAAACTCTTCAAAATTCTAGATCCCATTCTCACTCAATATCTACTAAACTATCATTGTCTTTGTGTCTATCGGGCTGTCTGACAAATGCGTTATTGTGACTACACATCGCACACCTATATGCTATGCAAAAATGTCCCACATCCCTATGCTAAGTATCCCTGGCAGCGTCACCTTTTCAGTTACCGAAACTATCCTCTAAGGTAAACAATCGATATTCCAAATACAGCCAAGACTCACAACCCAATGTACAAGTTCACTTTTAGCTATCATTACTGAATGCTAGCATATACTACACTAATAATAATTCTGGAGGAGTAGAAGCACTCGTCGCATTCGGACCAAATTCTCCTTACCTACCACTGCTCTGACTATCGACGACTTCTACGAGGGAGCTAGGAATAGATACAAAACCAAAAACCTCCCTTAAATCTCACCCTGTCGTCCAAAATAAAACAGAAAAAAAAAATATTAGACAACGTATTTGTAAAAATTCTAAGTTTTAAAATAAGTGTGGATGGTCTTGACTAGGATGCTTTTGCCGATAGGTCTGCCCGATATAAACTGATTTAGGGACAACAAATGTTGGACAACAACAGACTGTACATGCAGAGAGTACAATACGTTCAGGCAATCATACATCGCCGCATACATTTAACTACTACATTTTAGAATGTGTAGTATGGTGCTCAACTGAACGAGTATGGCATATTCGGAGATTATGTAGCTATGGGTAATACCTCATCATCGTGCGATCGACTATCTTTGTGGTCGACTATCTCGATCGTTGCTGACAACAACAGCAGGAACGACAACGCCACTACTATAACCATCAACAACGACATACATATTCACACATGATACTGAAATATATAAGGAATAAAAACGAAAAAAAGGAGAGTGAGTCATAATTTGGCTTAGGTCAATTTCTTATTCTAATTTTATGCAAATGATTTCGTTACACAGCTATTTAAATATGACGTATATAGTACTAATTGAAATTATCTTAAATTCTGAGCTCAAATCAGCCAGTAAATGGCTTCAGACAGTCAATTCCAACTAATTCATTGAATGCCAATAAATCTAAACTAGTGATATTCCACTGACAAAAGAAGTCAGGTAATAAAAGCAAAATATACTTGTCGAATGACGTAAAACTCTCTTTTGTTAGATTAAATTAAATAGGGTTAATTAAAGCCTTAAATTAAACAGGGTTAATGACAACCTATCGACTCTTGCTACAATGTTCCTTAAAGTATCACGCTATCTGACATCTTCATTATTTCCTACTCATACTTAATTTTTAGGATTAGCAATGTAGTCCTTACCATAACAATAAGATCTCAGGTTTATCAGAGCATCGTAACCCTTGCTCCACAAAAGCAAACAAACCAAACCGTCCATCTGAGAATTATGGTTTACTGAGTGTGATGATCTCTTTTCAATAGGTCAATGAGTGAGTCTATACGTGGTGGCTTGCCTATTAGAAATAACAGGCAAATGCTGGTCATGGAATTGCTCCATACCGTTTTAGAATATTGACAACACACTCGACAAAGAAATAGATACACTATGTCTGAAAAGAGGTTGGATAGCATCCACTTGAATATCTTTGGTTGATAGGTCTTCTCGATTAGAGTTGTAACCTTCGTCTTAACAATATCAACAGATCAATCATCAATATTCGATGATATTTTCGAATTAAATAAATCAAAGACTACATTTGAATATAAAACAAGTATTTTACAATTTAAATTTGTGAAATCTTTCTCAAACAACTTAAATTGCTCACAACACACAATAGTAAACCATGAAGAAAAAGTTCAAACAGTGGAATAATTTTGTATTCAACTAGGAAGAAGAGAGGTCCGGTCTTCTGAACAGAAATCTTACCCCATCTTTATCTCCGATGAAGTATTTTGCCCGAAATGCTAAAATTTTTCTCTTCCACTCAACATAAAATTCTTCCTAGCTTTTTGCATTACTATTTGCTGTAACAGACTATTACTAGTTTATACGGATTCTACTGTTTCCTTAAGTCATGTATGTTTTGTCATGAGTATGAAGGAATATATATAACGGAGAGCATATTATAATTCCGCCCCTACCCAAAAGGGAGACAAACCACTCATATTTTGGTTCTGGGAGGCCCCTTTATGGTATTATGTTATGAGTTAACTTTCTGAAGTTTCACTCGCTTAACACGTTACAACGTGAGAACCTATATATGATTAGCCGTCCTGCTACAAATAATAGAAAATCTCCAAACTACAATCTAGTATCTTAAGAAAAGAGACATTGAATGATGTAATTCGGAGTCAATAATTCCTAAAAATAAAAAAAATAAAAAACGAGATGGTCATGACTTAGATGCCTGACAGCATGGAAAGGTATATATGATCGATATTCGTAGAAAGAATAATTCTTAATCGACTTTATAATTAGGAGCTATGTTAATTATGTATTTGGTGGATCGTATGTATATGATCAATTACCATATTCAAAAGCTTATAAGGCACGAGCTCATGAGATTCATCTTAATACTGGCAAACCTTTTCTTAAAAGAAAATTTAGCTGTTTACATCTGACATTCGTAGCCTTTCTCACCTACCAAAACATTTTAAAGCTGATCATGATCTTTGTGACATTCCACTATTTCCTATAAAAAAACCTCTTTCACTCTTCATTAATGTATTTCTGTCTAAATTACACCTCAACATGTTTTTAATTAAATTTTAAAATGGTTGTTGTTTATAAACCAGTCATTTAAACTAGTTTTATTGTGTTGAGTCAAAAGTTTTACAATATTTAGGAACTTATTTGTTTTATTCGTCAATAGCAGTCAATCATTCGAAGTAGAGACCATCGTGTTGCACCGTCTGAAGTCACCTTTCCTACAGTTATTTGATCCCATGCTGATACCAGTTCTTGTCTTTCGAGGAGGAAAATCTCCTTCACTGAAGATTCCACGTCCTCTTGGTTGATGAAGAGTCGTGAACGCAGGAAGTGAGCCATGGATCGGAACAAATAACAATCCGAGGGAGATATTTATCTACAATTCTAACGTGCATAAGCAGAGATTAAGCAAGGGCCAGTTTCCGGAAGCTGTCGCCAAATACGAATGTTTCGCACACAAGGTGATGCTCCGCATCTAGTGGAATTATGAAGTGATAATTCACTACAATTTCGTTCCAGACGGTTGAACCATCGATGCTAACCTGTACTCCTAACAGCTGGAGCGGTTGTATACCATTGTGCGGCAAAAACAACATTGGTTAACAGAAAACGAGCTCTCCTGCAGCAAGACAACGCAGGACTTCATACCGCTCGAACGATTCGGAATAAATCACAGGAACTTAGGGGAATAAAACTGATGTCAGAACCAGCGTATAGCTGGACATAACTCACCTGGATTATTATTTGTTCCGATCAATGGCTCAATTCCCTGCGCTCACCACGCTTCATCAACCAAGCAGAGGTGGAAGCTTTAGTGAAGGAATTCTCCCCCAAGGACAAGGACTTGTGTCAGCATGGGCTCAAAGAAGTGACATTGAGGTAGCTTCAGGAAGATGGCTTCATACGATGGCCTCTACTTTGAATGCTTGGCAGCTTCTTTTGTAACTTGAATAAAGAAAATAAGCTTCCAAAATATTGAAAAAATCTTGACTCAAAACAATATAAACAATTATAACTTTTTTCTTATATATTTCGTCATGATTTTCAATGGTGTTCTGCACACAGCTAAACAAAAGGTCTTTTCCTAAATTTGTTGAGGAATTTTTGTCTTAAAACTATTCTCATTCCAAGTAGAATCGATAAAATCTGAAAGAAAATTAAATTTTGATTTCATATAAAATGAAATATTAGCCTGTATTACTTTATACAGCTTTATAAAAAATCCAATATTAAATTTTTGAGACTGGAGTAGGACATCCGTTTGATATATAAACTGTATTATCAATTAATTTTCTTTCTAAATGTTGATATTCTATATGAAGGAAGTACTATTGATGTGTAGTTTTGCCATTGAAAATTACTCCAGAAGCAGTTTTGTAAGAAAGGTGATTGTGTTTCATTATATGAAGCACTGCAGCCCAAACCCTGGCTTTGCTTTTAGAATTCCTGATTTCCTTGGATAATATTTGGAAAGGCATGTGCGTAACCAAATATGGTGTTCTGGTATATTACTGATGTTTACTTTGTTGAGCCCGTGGGGATGTAATTTAAAAATAGACTCAAGCAGAATTTGAACTCGCTGTGCGAACTGTATAATTCCCATTCCATTAGTTAAGGTTTAGATGTTTAGGTTTCAGTATTTGTGGTACCGAAATTAAATCATTCAGTGCATAAAACCTGCACTAGAAAGGTGCTCCTATCAGGGCGTAGAAAGAAAGAAAAGGAATGAGAAAGAGATTGAGACAGACAGACAGACAAACAGATAATTAGATAGATAGATGGATAGATAGACAGGTAGAGGAGGTTTTGGGGAGAGACACGTATAAAACAGACAGGAATAGAGAAGGATTTGAGTAATTATGAATATCATAAAAATTAATATGCTACTTCTGTTCTTAGCGGAACGAATAAAGACGGGGAAATCACTTTTACTTATAGTTTCATCTCTGAAAACTAAGTTTTTAGATTTGGCTATAGCACATATGATGTAACATGCATTTGTTATTTTCTCCATATTTAACGGAAATATAGTTTTAATGTTCAAACAGAAAAGAGAGAAATCATTATGAGAGAGAAATTTCAAGTAAGTAGGTCAGGTCTAATCAAGCTGGTATATAATAAAAGTCCTTTCAACTGTAATGACATCAATGAGATATTTTTTTATTTGACGCATGATGCCTGATTATATTTAGAATTTCTATACTGTTGTAATGCTTGCATACCGATCTCAAAAATCATAACCAATTTTTATTTTGAGCAATTAATAATGGAACAGTTACGAACATTTAAAACTTGAAATTTTTTGTAATTTTAGTCATTCAGATCTATATATTCATAAACAAGCGACGGTATGGAAAGAACTGGGTTTTTTTGTGTGTTTTACCCTGTTCTAGTGTCTTGTTTTCGGCAATGAGACTTCAACAAATTGTTATTTGTTTTAAAAATTAATAACAAATCATTACAAAACATTTAAAGACGAAATATTTGATGGTTGAAATAACAAATTAACATTTGAAATTAAATTATGCGATGCACTACAAGCTCACTCTCAACCTAATCCTAAATCTTAATCCTTCAGCCTAATCCTGAACCCTAACCCTGAACAGCAACCTTAAATACAACCCTAACCCGATTCCCCAGATTGGCTGCTATAGAAACATGTACAAATAACGTTTGCTGGACAGAACATCGTGAATAGATAAATCTGATTGGCTAGATAGTAAAAAGTTTTCATCTTTAAAGTTTCGCGACGTTTTTATTATTAGTTTCAAAACTATTTTCAAAAAAGTGTCGTAATTTTTGTAATTTGTAGCCAGACTACATCAGTGAAGGAATTCTTCATAAAATCAAACTCTGTACGTCAAACGGAAAAGATCTTATCAATGTTTTTTATTCAGAATATATACAAATACGCACATTCATGCATACTTTCATACATACATGTGTATGTATGTATGTATGTATGTATGTATGTATGTATGTATGTATCTATCTATCTATCTATCTATCTATCTATCTATCTATCTATCTATCTATCTACATAGATACACACACATGTTAATATGCATTTGAACAAACGAAGCAAAAAGGCACGTGACACGTGTTGAGGTTAAATATTTTATTAACTATTTGGCTGATATTTTCATCAATAAAAGTTTTCGTGCAAAATTATCTGATCGTTCAAATACTTCACAACTCAGAACTGAAACATCAGAACGATCAGCTATTTGCTGTATCAGGAAAACTTACCCTATCTATTAGTACATACATGATATATGAATATATCTGTAAGAGTACATTAGTCAACATGTTAGATGATTTTAAGACAGTGAGCGTGATTTGAAGGAGGTTTAGTTGCTATTTCGAGCAGGTCGAACATCCACTTGGACAATCCCTTTTGTCTTTAAAAGGAAGTCAGTAAAACTGATATTTCCAACATAACTTTGATTGCTCCATTTTCAGTTATTTTACATCCGCTTTCTCAGCTTAGCCTTTTTATCTTACATTTTCATAACCTTTAACCTAATGGTTCATATGCAAATTTTCCATATTTGCTTGCTATGAGGGATATTCTATCTGGTCATTTGATGTGTTAGAAATAAGAACTAATTTCTCCCAATCTGTATTATACCATCATAAAATACATTAAATAATATACTTCGGTTTACATTATGGCTGAATATAGAACTAGATGGTCATAGATCGAATGCTTCTGATCATAGTTCTGCTCGATTTGAACCAATTTAGACAAAGCAACAAAACAACTACTGTTATAGGAAATTTGAATATTTACTTCATAACCACTCATAAATATCACATTTTAACACCATTAGCACGAGTGGGAGCTAGCTATTCATGTTGTGTCTATCGCACTTCGAAGATCTCTCTCAATAATCTAAGATATTCATCCAGCCAAAATCAAATTCAATTACTCGGTTGTAACTGTAAAATTCCCACAAACTGCCCATTTAGAGAATAATGACTCTTTTACAGAATGAGATATAGCACAAGCATAACATTGACGACTCATCGCAAACAAATTCTTGCATGTATAATCATGGGTTTACACATACATACATGAAACACACGCACACACACACACACACACACACACACACACACACACACACACACACACACACACACAGAGTAAAATATTACATATTTTTTATATATATTTTAAAGATCTTATAATCTTATGCATTTTCTTTCTACACAATTTTTACCAATATATTTCCTTGGCTAATCGTTATTTCAAGATCCTCCTTGCCTTATCTTTTATTGGGAATGATTCTACTTTTGGCTCTAATTGTCAATTTGACGTTGGTGAGAAACATAGGTATAATTCATAGGAGAATCACAGAACGGGCTTAAAGACTTTCTGTCTACTGACGTCAGCTTTCAATTTTTGATTAGGAAATATTTCATTGAAGTTGCCTGATTTTAGTTCGTTTAAATTTGTGCCATGATGAGTTGAACCTCAAATTTTGCTATTAGCATATTTCCTATGACCAAATATCTTTCCTTTTTGAAAATTTCTGTATAAGGTAGTTGTGGTATCATCTAATATTTTCAAAAAGTCTTGTTTTCTTTTGAGTTCTATATAAAATAATAGAATACAATGTTTTTTTTTTATTATTTCAAATGCATT
>NC_068983.1:149054304-149055157 GCF_001194135.2 Octopus bimaculoides | reverse complement strand
TATATATATATATATATATATATATATATATATTTATATAGTTATGTTTAAAATATAAAATATTTAAAATATAACATTGGCCAGCCACCAAGCCTAAGGACGTGAACCACACCCCCACCAAATTCTCGATCATGTTGCGACGAATGACACGCACGATCAACCATATCAAAGCACTCCACAACGTTTAGAGTGCTTTACGTACAAAAGCCATTCTAATCTCCCCATTAATCCTGGCTTTGGATTTTTGTATTCTTTATCAACGACTCCTCGAAAATACGCCAATCATTCTGCCTCAATAATATATTTGTGAATTACTAAAAAACCCACGTATGCTATCAACATATATTGGCGGAATGTACATCTTATAACACTGAAGCCTATTATGTAACATAAGGAGCCTTCTTCTGTACAATGGGCTGCATTCGATTCTATTATATCGATCCCCACCCACTAGGGAGCAGTGCAGAAATAAGTCCAAATGATCGTTGTATGTATGTATGTATGTATGTATGTATGTATGTATGTATGTGTACATATAAGGTGAATAAGTAACAAGGATGTTCAGGTATTAGTGCATTACGGCCGTTTCAGGCGGCTCCATTTAGCAACAAGCATGTAATTCTTTTATTCTCAAGTTCTGATGAAAAATTTGCTAAAAAATTTATAATGGAGTATCCTGTATGTTGAAAACTTACGTGAATAAGTAACATGGATGTTCAGGTATTAGTGCATTACGGCCGTTTCAGGCGGCTCCATTTAGCAACAAGCATGTAATTCTTTTATTCTCTAGTTCTGATGAAAAATTTGCTAAAAAATTTATACTGGAGTATCCTGTATGTTGAAAACTTACGTG
>NC_068983.1:149050672-149051227 GCF_001194135.2 Octopus bimaculoides | reverse complement strand
TATATATATATATATAATAATAATAATAATACTTGTGAGTGTGTGTATATATATATATAATACAAATAATATATATATCTCAAAGCCAATACTCGAAACTCTTGGACTTTGAGTCACTCTGTTACTATATACAATTGTAAATCTACAGCAAGCTCTGTCGCCCATTTTCGTTGTCAGCCCGCCCCCCCTCTCTATCATATCCTTTTACTGTACGTGTGTACTATGAAAGGAAACGAGAGAGACATCCAGAGAGGATGAGAAGAGGGCACTGAAAGTTAGAGAGAAATGCGTATTTTATGTGATGTGATGTGATGTGATGTGCTTGTATAGGTGTTGATCTATTTGTTCCGTATGTGTATGCACAAATGAAATGACAAGGGTGTATGTACTGTGTGTGTGTGTGCGTGCGTGCGTGCGTGTTTCTGTGTGGGTGTGTATGTATGTATGTATGTATGTATGTATGTCTGTATGTATTTAATT
Source organism: Octopus bimaculoides (assembly GCF_001194135.2). Taxonomy (NCBI): domain Eukaryota; kingdom Metazoa; phylum Mollusca; class Cephalopoda; order Octopoda; family Octopodidae; genus Octopus; species Octopus bimaculoides. The sequence continues at coordinate 149,050,747 of NC_068983.1, read as the reverse complement.
GAAGCCTTCTACCTATGTGTACGTGTATATATATATATATATAGTATTAGGGAAAAGAACCAAGGTTTATGAACT
>NC_068983.1:149049954-149050662 GCF_001194135.2 Octopus bimaculoides | reverse complement strand
AGGCATTGTTCCTTCTCCATACACAGCACAAATCTCACGAGCAGCTTCGGGGGGCTTAATACCTCGATTAAATGCAAAAAGCAAATTGTGTCGAAAATGCTCAGTTTTGTCCACTTGACATTCCATTTTAATGATCTAAAAATACACAAAATCAATAAAGTTAAAAAATCAAAACACACTACTCTTTCAAATAACATAAAACATTTTGTCAATACGTTTTATTTCTGCAAGTATTTTTAAATTTGAAAAAAATAAAACGCTCATGAATTATTATTCCTCGACCCAATACATAGTTATCTATATGTGCACGCGCGTATGTTGTGTATGCGTGTGCATGTGGACGATGTGTGTACGTGGTATACAGTGTTTGTGAGTGTATGACAGAATACCTAATGGTGTGACAAAGTAACATGGATGAGATGTCAATGCGTCAACATAACGTGTCATCCATTAGAGAACATTGCATTTGTGACGTGCGAAGAGTGTTTGCGCATGTGTGTGTGTGTGTGTGTTTGACGTGTATTTTTGAATGTGGGCGTCAGAGAATGCTTCATGTGCTATCTTTCTCTCTTGATATGTATCTGAGTTTGATATGTATCTGTAAGTATCTATATAGATGTAAATGTATTCTTTCTCCCTCTCTGTCTCTGTATTTTCCTCTTCCTACTTCTCATTTTTTTCTCTCTTTTGTTACTTGTGAGTGTGTAT
>NC_068983.1:149046163-149048285 GCF_001194135.2 Octopus bimaculoides | reverse complement strand
GTCTGTCTACCTGTCTATCTGTCTGTCTGTCTGTCTGTCTGTCTGTCTGTCTGTCTGTCTGTCTGTCTATCTATCTATCTATCTATCTATCTATCTATCTATCTATCTATCTATCTATCTATCTATCTATCTATGATTTGAGTGTTTGGATGTTTGTTGTATTTTACGCTTGTAGCTGAATGTTAAGTGTGTATTCCTCTCGATATGCGAATGTATGTATGCGGTCAGATAGGAGAGAAAGAGAGAGAGAGAGAGAGCATTAGAGAGAGAAAGAGAAAGAGAGGAAGATAGAGAGTGAGTGAGTGAGAGAGAGAGAGAGAGAGAGAGAGAGAGAGAGAGAGAGAGAGAGAGAGAGAGAGAGAGAGAGAGAGAGAGAGAGAGAGAGAGAGAGAGAGAGGAGTGAGACAGAAAAGAGAATTGATAGATATGTAGACTGGCACATAGCTTGATGGATTTATCGATAGAGAGACAGAGAAATTGGCAAACAGACAGGCATGGAATGAGATAGGTAAAGCAGACCCAAAGTTGGATTGATAGACCGAAAGATGAAAGAGAAAAGAATGATAAACTTAGAGATAGATAGGTAATAGAAGAAAATATATGTGTATACATAGAAGGGAGATAAATAGAGAGAAAGATAGAGAGACAGGGAGAGACACGAGAAAAAGAGATAGGTATGAAGTGGTTCCACGTGTAACGACAAACGTAGCAGTAAGAACGCTTGTTACAGAGGAAAACCAGGGTAGTTATTTTTGGCGGTGATCGTGGACTGGAGTAAAAGCTGTAATTGTAGATAAGTAGATGGAAGGGTGGGGTGTATTAAATATATAATAGTATGTATGGTAAAATAGTGGTGAAGGTGTACTTGTGTGTGTGTATGTGCGCTTTCTAAACAACCGATCATATACAGACGTGTATAGACACATACATATACACGTATACGCACGCATCAACAGTAGCAGCAGCCATGACAAGAACTGCAACAGTAACAACAACAACAACAACACTGGTAGGTGTCTTAATAACAGCAGTATCAACAACAAAAACAACAACAACAACAACAACAACAACAGCAACAACAACAACAGCAACAACATCAACAAAAAGTAGCAGCATCAAAACTGCAGTGACATCTACACAGCTATAACAATAATATTCTACCATTGCAGCAGTAACAGCAGTAACAACGATAGCAACGACAACAGTAATCACAAAATAGCAACAACGCTACTGTAGCAACGCTATTATACCACTGTAGCAGCAACGGCAATAACAACAATAACAGCGAGAAGAGTAACAACAAATTAGCAACAACACTGTAGTAACAAAACATGTTAGCAACACCACGGCAGTAGCAAAAACAATAACGGCAAAAGCAACAGCAAAAGAAACAACTAAATAGCAACAACATAGTAGCAGGAATAGCAACAATACTGCAGTATCAACAATATTATACAACTGTAATAGCTACAACAATAACGTCAACATTAGCAACAACAATTGTAGTAATAGCATCAGCTTTACCTATCTCATTCCATGCACCGCAGCAACAACAATATTAGCAACAGCACCGCGGCAGCAACAATATTAGCAACAGCATTGCAGCAACAACGACAGTAACATCAACAATAGCAACAAAAACAGTAACAACGAAACAGCAACAACACAGGACCAGCAACAACAACAACAACAACAACAATATTAGCAACACTACTACAGTAGCAAAAACAACAACGGCAAAAGCAGCTTAAACCACAACAATAGCAATAACGCTGCAGCTGCAACAACAACAGAAACACTTGCAGCAACACCTGTGATTACAATTGTTGCAACAATAGATGAGCGTTAGCAACAACATTGGCCATAGAATGAATAACAGAAAGACTGTGATGAGGAGTGTGAACGAGGACGATGGAGAGGTAGAAATAGAATGAGAGAGAAGAAAAAAAACTTATGAGAAAGACAGACAGGTGTGAAAGAATAAGAAAAAAATAGAGAAAGAAAGCGAGTGGGAGAATAAAGATAGAAAAAGACGAGTAGAGAGAGAAATGGTGTGCGAGAAAAAGAAGAGAGAGAGAGAGAGAGAGAGAGAGAGAGAGAGAGAGAGAGAGAGAGAGAGAGA
>NC_068983.1:149044763-149045987 GCF_001194135.2 Octopus bimaculoides | reverse complement strand
TCTCGTATACCATATTTTCACTTCTCTTTCACACACACGCACTCACTCTTTGCCTCTCGCACACATACATACACACGCTCACACACACACACACACACACTCACACACACACTCACACACATACACACACACACTGATTCTTTTGACTCTTTGTTTTTGCATTAGTATGTCTATAAGTTCAAGTAATAGCTTATATATATATATATATACATAGAGCGCGCGCGCGCGAGAGAGAGAGAGAGAGAGAGAAAGAGAGAGAGATAGAGAGAGGGAGAGAGAATATATATTATATATACGCATGTATGTATGTGTATGTATATATATATATATATAATATAATATAGGATAAATTCTTTATAAGAATTTATGAAGTAGTCAGCGTGAAAAAAATCTCATAATGAAAAAATAACGAAAAATTTCGTAATGAAAAAATTCATCGTTTCTTCATAGATATATTTAATTATATATAAAGGGCATTAACTGTGTATTAATGCCTCACGCTATCGAGGGACTAAATAAGTCAAAAACTACCAAACATAAGCAACAACTACCAATATATGTATATGTACACACATACACGTGAATATAGATAGATAGATAGATAGATAGATAGATAGATAGATATCTGTAGATGGATCGACAAGAAGTAGAGAATGAGGCAAGCAACTGTCGAAAATGGAAAGTGAATAAAAAGGTGTTTTAAAGAAGAGGATGAAGTCAGAAGTATGAAAAATAGAACTTGGGAGAAAGCATGCGAGAAAAAAAAGGGATGAGCAAGAAAAATATAAGAAAAAAAAAAGGGATGAGCAAGAAAAATATAAAGAGAGTAATAAGGAAGAGGGATATCGTAATGAAATGACTGGGGAAGAGAAGGTTAGAGAGAAAGGTAGAGTGAGAGAAAGAAGAGTTGGAATGTTAATGAAGACAAAGAAAGAAGCATGAACACAAATGAGGTGGATTAAAAAAAAATGAGTTTAGAGATTGGTTTAGTGGATAGATTGAAACGAAGTAATAATAGGTGCAGGCGCGGCTGTGTGGCAAGAAGCATGCTTCCCAACCACATGGGTCCGGTTTCAGTCCCATTGCGTGTAACCTGGACAAGGGTTTTCTACTATATATAGCATCGGGCTGACCAAAGCCGTGTAAGTGGATTTGGTTGACGGAAACTGAAAAACAAAAGCTCGTCGTATATATATATATATATATATATATATATATATATAT
>NC_068983.1:149040799-149044408 GCF_001194135.2 Octopus bimaculoides | reverse complement strand
AAATATGTTCATTATTCTCAATAAATTTTGTGAGAAGTGCTTAATAACTAAATAATTTATAGTAGAGAAAATGTTTATTTGAAATATACAAGATGGACAACCTAACAGTGAGATTTTAACAATCATGAAAAGCCAACGTAAAGTTGAATGCCTCAAGGAAGCGAGCTGTCACATTAAAAAAGAATGGCAATTTCTGTTGTCGGCAGAGACATTGACAAATCAAAGAGTGTTTTTTCAAGAATACTGAAGCTTTATGAAGAAACAAGCTAGTTTGTGTCATTAGGAAAGCCAGTAAGACCACAAAAAAGTTTTCGGCAAAACTGTGATTCAGAGGCTGTTGTTAAGAGACTGTTTCGATACTGCTGCAGGAATTTTTCGCCAAGTAAATCGTGACTGCAGAATGAATGTGTCTCGGAAGTCTGTGGCTCGTTGTTTGAAGGAAGTCGGACTACATGCCCGATCTACCACCAAGAAACCTCTCATTAGTATGAAGAACCGAAAAGCGAGGTTAGTCTTTGCTAACAAGCAAGTACTTTGGACGGATCATAACTTTTTCAGTGATGAAAGCAAGTTCAATTTGGTTGGCTCTGGTGGTAGATTGTTCCCTAAATGCATGAAGAAATCGGTGAAATTTGGAGGTAGGGGTTTAATGTACAGCTATGTACAAAAACATTTTCTGCAGCAGCATGTTGTGCCAGCTATGAGGTCGGATAGTGCTCCGTAGCACAGTGCTAAAATAGTTAAGGTGTTTGAAGCTGAAAACATTATTGTGATGCGTTGGTCAGTTCAGAGCTATGACCTTAATCCCGTTTAAAACTTATGGAAGATACTTGGCAATATGATCAGAAAACATCGACCTGTGAATGTTACGACTTTGTGGGAAAAAGTTCAGGACGAATTGAATAAAATTGTGGTCAGATATTGGTCAAATCCTGTGGATGGAGATGTACTGAAGCCATCAAAAAAAAAAGAAAAAAAAAAAGAAATGTAATATATTGATGTGGATTATAAACATTTCTGGTAAAATTTTGTTTCCTTGAATTTTGCATTATACGTTTTCTGATTTTGTTCATCTTGTATTGTCAAATAAACATTTTTTCTATTATAAATTATTTAGATATTAATCACTTCCTACAAAGTTTATTGGGAATAATGAGTATACTTTAAAGTATATACAATAAAAATCGAAAAACTGAAGTAGAAACGTAAATACAGTTGTATATTTAAGAGATGAGGAATTATGTACATTATTTACAATTGACGGATATTTGTCCTCATCTTGCTTGTTGTTAACCTGGGTTCTCATTCCTACGGTATCTTTCGATGTTATTATTATTATTATTATTATTATTCAGTTCATTGCCGGAATCGAACTCGGAATCTTGGGGTTAGTAGCCAGCGCTCTTAACCACTACGCCATATGCCCGTGGGCGTAGTGGTAAAGAGCGCGGACTATTAACCCCAAGATTCCGAGTTCGATTCCAGGCAGTGACCTAAATAATAATGATGATGATGATGATGATGATGATAATAATAATAGTGATAATAATAATAATAATAATAATAATAATAATAATAATAATAACCACAACAACATCGAAAAATACCTTAGGAATGAGAACCCAGGTTCGAAATTTCCCCAAGACACTCGATGAAGGTTGGAGGGTGTATCAGCCGAAACGTTGTGTTAACAACAAACAAGATGAGGACAAATATCCGTTAAATGTAAATAATGTAAATAAGAAACGTAAATATCTTTATTTTCGTTCTCTAATTTTGGCCACTACTGTGTATGTGTGTATACATATGTGTGTGTGTGTGTGTTTGTGTGTGTGTGTGTGTGTGTGTGTTCGTGTGTGTGTGTGTATGTGTGTGTGTGTGTACTCCACCAGGGCTTGACAACTGGTGTTGGTGTATTTGCATCCCCGTAACTCAGCGATTCGGCAAAAAGAGAACGATAGAATGAGTACCAGGCTAAAGAGAAAGTCCTGAGATCGATTCGTTCAACTAAAAATTCTTCAAGGCGGTGCCCCAGCATGGCCGCTGTCTAATGAATGAAAGAGATAAAAGATGGAAATAGAAGTATGAGTGTAAAGTAGATAAGTTTCCATCCTTTTTTCTAATTCCAATTTATGTTTCTCCTCCTCTTTTGCTAACAATTTTGCAAACGCGGGAGGAATGGCGAAGTGTAAAAGGGTATTTAGAACCTTGTTACTACTAATTATTTATATATTATTATAGGTACAGGCATGGCTGGCTGGTAAGATGCTGGCTTCTCAGCCACGTAGTTCCGGGTTCATTACCACCGAGTGGCACCTTCGCCAAATGCCTTCTTCTATAGACTCAGGACGACCAAAACCTTGTAAGTGGATTTGGTAGACGGCCCATCGTATATATATATATATATATATATATATATATATATATATATATGTGTGTGTGTATGTGTGTGTGTGTATGTGTGTGTGTATATATTTGTGTGTCTGTGTTTGTTCTCCCACTATCGCCTGACAACCGATGTTGGTGTGTTTAAGAAACCGATACAATAAGTACTAGGCTTACAAAGAATAAGTCCTTGGGTCAGTTTGTTCGACTAAAGGCGGTGCTCCAGCATGGCCGCCGTCAAATGACTGAAACAAGCAAAAGAGTAAAATAATAAAAGAAAATTGCTTTACACTACTTTTGTAAAACTGGTCTCTGTGTATCTTTATGCTCAACTGCTTACGCAGTTAAATGAACATTTTTTTTTACAATGTCATAGCTTTATTAGTTTTTGTTTTCTGCTTTTTATTTATCAAGTTTACATTATATTGCATAGTGTTATTCCTGGCAGCATAGAGTGCATGCATTTCAATTGTACCACACACACACACACACACACACGCTTTCACACACACACACATTAGCATGAAGCTAAAAGCGCTTGAGTCACTAGTGTAGCAATCTCACTTAATATATGTGTTATGTACACAGGCACACACACACACACACACACACACACACACACAAACACACGCACGCATATGTAGATACGCACGCACACACATTACAATGTTGTAGATAAATATTACCACTTTTCCATGACTAAGTTTCATGTTAAGCAGAGCATGAATCAGATGAATATCATTCGAATGAAGGCGTTCTCTCGAATCTTATATTTATAATAAAGTCTTCGCCTGAATCATATCCATCCAGCTAAAATTATATCATTTGCTGAATGCTCTATTTTGCATGAAATTTGAAATCATTGAAAAGTAGTTATATTTATCAACTATAATACATAATCATTCAACACCGAATTCAATACTCTTTATCCCCCCCACCCCATCATCATCATCTTCATCATCATTTGGACACGGTCGGTAGGTTGATGGTACAAAAATCTCGAAAACCTGCTCAGAAATTTTCAGCTGTATGACACATATCGACTAGGTTTCCCTGATGCGCCAGTGTGGACATGAGACAACCACAACGAGTAATTCAGCTCATATTTAGAGATAGTGTTTAGCAATACTAGCAATACTATAGCTTCGGGCCGACCAAAGCCTTGTGAGTGGATTTGGTAGACGGAACCTGAAAGAAGCCCGTCGTATATATGTATATATATAT
>NC_068983.1:149038434-149040734 GCF_001194135.2 Octopus bimaculoides | reverse complement strand
ATGTGTGTGTGTATGTATGTGTGTGTATATGTTTGTGTGTCTGTGTTTGTCTCCCCAACATCACTTGACACCCGATGATGGTGTGTTTACGTCTCCGTAACTTAGCGGTTCGGCAAAAGAGACCGATAGAATAAGTACTAGGCTTCCAAAGAATAAATCTTGGGGTCGATTTTCTCGACTAAAGGCGGTGCTCCAGCATGGCCGCAGTCAAATGACTGAAACAAGTAAAAGAGTAATACAAAGAAATAGATTTGAAGAACTAATTAGCAACCTAGAAAGGGTAATTAGCAAAAATAGCATGACCCACGTGCTAGCGGCGAGAATGGCCCTTGACCATTTCTTCGGGGTGAAACAGGAAAGCTACGATGTCAGATCTAATGTCCATATGCATAAATACGTCCAGTGGGCCAGAACGGTGGAGACACGACGTGGGACCAAAAACACGGGATTAGCGACGGGTAGCGGACTATAGTACGACAGCGGACGCAAGGTTCTGCGAAAAACCGATAACGGCTGCAGAAATACGGGAGGTGATGAGTGGTTGCACAAGTTGTAAATCGTCCGGTTGGATGGTTCACCCTATGGATTCTATGAGTTCATGCCAGACTTGGTATACGTCTTGGTATACGTCTACTGTAAATGGCAGCAGCATGAGAGAATTCCCAGTGCTGTTAGCCGGAGTGTGGAAGGACGCCAGCAAAGAGGACGTGCTAGAACATTTTCAGTCCATAACTCTGATAAACGTAGAGTTTAAGATTTTGGAACTTATCCTCGGTAGTCTGGTCAGAGAAGCACAAACATGCGTGATCCCGAACAGGTCTATCCACGACAACCTCCACCTTATATGATACGGCATAAAGTGGACTGGAACGAGAGCTGCTTACGGTGGGGTTCTCATCAATGCGAATCAGTCTAAGGCGTTCGAGAGGATCGACCATTGTTATCTGGAAGCCGTCCTGAAATCAGTCTGGATCGGACCCGTTTTTATAGGTTGGATCGCTGCAATACACGCGGTACCTGCTCGGTGGTCAAAGTAAATGGCCACGTATTGGAATGGTTTCTCATCGCACGCTCGGTTCATCAGCGTTTCCCCGCTCTCACGTCTCCTGTATGTGCTGGCTCTCAAGCTATTGTTGCGGAAGTTAGAACGGTTGAGGGGCATCCCATTTAAACTGGAACACGGGGAAGCAGTGTCGGAGTACACGGACAATGTCGTCGTCATGGTGTCAGACGCCTCCGAAGTGGAGGCGGTCGGGTCTATTTTAAAGGAATATGAGTCGGCGAAAGGAGCCAAAATTAACGCCAACAAGTCAGTAGGCTTGTGACTGGCCACCTGGAGAGACAAGTCAATGCCGTCGGGCGGTGTTGTTGGTCGCTGGACTGATCGACCAGTTAAAGTGCTCGGGGGCTGGTTTGGTCCCGACCTCAAAGTGAACAAAAAATTGGGACGAGGTGACGAAAAGGGTGGCTAGTCTTCTCCAAAAATGAGCAGAGAAGCTGTCACTGAAAAGTGTGGCAGAGGTGGCGAATATCTACCTTGCCTCCGTCATCGTTTATTGCATAACCGCCGTACCTTACTCCGGCTACCGCTTGATCAAGTTGGAACGCTTGTTATTTATTTTCTTGTGGAAAGGACGCGTTCCAATGGTTAGGTGGTCAGTCTGCTACCAGCATCGTCTGCGTGACGGCTTAGGTATGCCGCGGCTTCTGATGTGCAGATACGTGCTAAGGTTACGCCATTGCAAGGATTCCAAGATGGTGAACGTGTATGAGTTCCGTTCGTGAGACATGTCTTTCCGCAGCTCGACTAGAGATCCTCCTGTATCAGATAATATCAGAAGACTTGCAATATCAATATCATCAATTATTATTTGCATAACCTGCATATTTATACTCACTGTTTTAAAGTCGTGCTTTGTTTTGATTCTGTCATCCGTCGCCCTGGAGGCAAATAAAAGAAACTATTATTGTCATCATCCACATCCTGATCATGATAATCATCGTCATTATTATTATTATTATTATTATTATTATTATTATTATTATTATTATTATTATTATTATTATTATTATTATTATATGTTTGACTTTTGTTTTGCATTTGTACAAGTTGGATCCAAGTCTCACCCAGAGACCTCAAGAGACAACAAGTTAGAAGTTCATGTAGGTGTTATGCCTAGGGTACCATATATTTGGATTTGTACATAGTGTTGTTCTAGTGAATGTTTAAGAAACCATAAGAAAATTATGTGTTTGCTTTAAAATTTGAGATCATATTATTATTATTATTATTATTATTA
>NC_068983.1:149035206-149038227 GCF_001194135.2 Octopus bimaculoides | reverse complement strand
GAAAGTGTTTTGCGTAGGATGTGTGCAGTACCCAGTAGTGCAATTTTCTGTATGTTATATATATTTGTAAGTCCTGCTATTTTTGTTATGTATTTGTCTGAATATTTTTTTATTATACCTAAGGCACCTACTATGATAGGAATTGTTTCTGTTTTTAGATTCCACATTCGAGTTATCTCTATTTCCAGGTCTTTGTATTTTGAAAGTTTTTCCATTTCTTTTAGAGAAACGTTGTCATCTGCTGGTATTGATACATCAATTAGAAAGCATTTTATTATTATTATTATTATCGTTATCGTTTTGTGGTACTTGTGCATTGTATTTGGCTCCCGAAGGCTTATTAAATTTTGTTGAGAACAATTCGTTTATTGTTTTGTTCCTCAGCTGGAATTATGGAGTCAATAATACCTTGTATCAGATTCAGTGACGAAGTAGCTGGACGAATGACTCATACCCACTACCAATCTCAATAGTGGAGATTAGCTTTACCCATCTTTGTAATACGACATACACTCAGGCCGTAAGAAGCAGTGCATGCACAAGAACAACAATAATTACAACAATAATAATACCCGGAACGGTAATTATAACGGTAGTAATTGTAAGGGCAACGTCTTTAACAATGAACATTCTAACACAAGCAACAACAGCACGAGCAGCCGAAGCAAAAACAACGGCAACAGCAGTAACAGTAGCAGCAACAACAACGTCGACAAAGTAAATGCTAGTGATGACTACATGGGCAGGAAATCATTTGCTGGCATAGTGGCGAACTCGACAGACTATTTCCCTAAACAACAAGAATGCACACCTGACGCAGGTGGCAAAACAGGTGAAGGTAAACGGAAGCTGCAACCGCAGCTGAGGTTTTGGCAACAACTGCCCGGAAAACAGTACAGTGCATTATCACTGTGAGTCAGCAAAACACGCAACGCCTAGAATCAGCAGCCCACACCCACGTAGAAAAAATTCTCAAAAACATATAAGCAGACACATAAAAAGTGACCAGGGCAAAGTAGTTCGAGAGATTGGCTATCCTTTTCAAAAGCAAAACTCTTGCGCTAAGGCACTCCATAGTTTCGATACGTAACTGGGAACTCACCCTTTACCCTTGAGAAGAAGAACCTGTAGCGTTAAAATAGAATAAGTTCCTCCACGTCTGAAATCCGGTGGATTCTGGCCTATGTTGTCTCAGAGGACAGTGACACCTCCCTCTAGATCAAACCGGAAGATGGTGAAAAACCCCAGACATTAATCCACTGGTTGCAATTGAAGGTAGAAGGCCAAGGCGTCGTTTGTTTGGTGCTGAAAGCCACTTAAGAGCTTTCTATCCTCAACAAAAAGCAGAGAAGAGGAGGCTTCTACTATAGACATCTTAGATGCAAGTTTGAATTGTGTGGAATTAGCTGATAGGAAACTAGGGTATAAAAAGCTTCCCCAAAACTGCACAGTCATTTTTCAGCTGACTGACGAGTACTGACTGGATTTACTGAATGTGCCAATATAGACATGAGCAAGCAGCATCGGGTCATCCAGATCTTATCTAAATATAATATTCTGTAGGCGAGCAGATATAGATAGCGTAGCGTGTGCACAATTTAATACCGCCGGCTACACAGACTACAAATGTGTGAACTGTTGGGCGACCTAGATGAACTTCATAAGCAGGGACCAGTAACTGGAAGAGCTAAACGCATTTTTTTCGGCGTGCCAAGCTTACAGAGACCGGATTAGCAAATTAGTTAAGCAGGAGTCGACAGGGTGAATTGTCAACAGCCGTGGTGGATAGCACGCTCTGTAAAATGCTATGAGATTGGAATGAACAAGGTCTAATAGGGAAATAATGACAGAGAAGTCCAGACCAGTGGGAGATCTAGATAGGAACCTAGAACAGGGGCGTAGGAAAGGCATCGCCACCAACGCATTGACGGCTAGATTGGTCTTTGACCACTTCTTCGACATGAAGCATGGAGGTGCGTAGTCATGCTCGTTCGATTTTCGTTTTCACGCCAGATGACCGAATGCATTGAGCACAGATCACAAACCCATGATCTTCATGAAGAGTCTAGGTCGTGGTTTGCACAGTCCAGCATGTCCTGAGTGATTTCCACACGGAGTTATTTACGCTGCTCCATGAACACCTTGGGGACGAATTTAGCCATTACTCTCAGCATGCATAAATCCTCCGTTAAAATAGAATGCTCTGATCATGTGGTTTTTCCCACTTGGTGAGCAATCTCCCATACTATTCACCGAACCTTCTCAATCAGCCCCTTGTTTATGACTTGTGGATAGGCTACCTCAGCGTGCCTCGTTCTCTGCTTCTACGCGGCCAGTTGTACTACCCCTTGATCTCAGCTTTGCTCATAGCATCATCGCCAAAGGCCAGCTGAATTTCTCGATGGTTTAAGTATCACCAAGCTGTTGGTAAAACTTGATTAAATATCTCTGCTCGATGCGTTCCGTGAACACGAAAATCCCACGCGCGCGCACTACTTTTGGCATAACGGTGGGGAACTGATGCAGCCTACCAGCGCAAAAATGTTTCACGCATACGCAGGAAGGGTGGTGTTATCGCCTACCCAAAGGATTTTGCCCTCGCATCTCGTATAAGTAAAGTTAATCGCCACATCAAAGTGGCTGTTCCATGTTACTTCTAGTTTAATCCCAGGCAGATCTTCCGCCAGCTTGTTATCGGTGCGGGGCTGCACCCTGCATATACATATATATTACTACTAGGGAGAGTGGACCTCCAATATCCTCTAGCAGACAACAAGAACCCGAGACTGACTCAGTTTCGAGCAAGTTGGCTCGTCTTCAGTCGCGAGTACCTGGTGGCCAAACCCATAGCCAGGGTCCGCTCCAGCCAGCAATATATTGTAAACAAAGCGACCATACATACATACATATATATATATGCAATTTTAAAGATGTTTAATTGCATTTTCAAACCTTTCATATATATTTCCACTCATGCGGTATCTTACAACTTTACTTTATATATATATATATATATATATA
>NC_068983.1:149030712-149034507 GCF_001194135.2 Octopus bimaculoides | reverse complement strand
TATATATATATATAAGTCTCTCTATATGTATATCTATGGGGCCCTGATGCAGCAAACGGACCGCTAAAATTGTGACAATTGATGAAGAATGGACTGTTGGGGTTAAATAGGAAAAACACAGGGATAAAAATCAAATGCTAGTATGAAATGGTTTTCGCAATAAAGTTGTGATAAACGCCCATTTTCTTATAACAGTTTCAATGACTTATAATTCATCAGAAATTAAAATTTAATGACTACTACAAATATACAGACAAATATTATGTGTCTTTACATTCCCACTTTAAATCCCGTTATTGGCAAGTTTGTTTTACATATAAATTAAATAAGTCAAGTACTACTAATCTCTGACATCTCTCATAGTGATTTTACAGATATAACATATCGTATACTGCATTATAAAGACTAGACTCCCGCTTCAGGGTCAGAAAATACTGACTGCTGACATATCTGGGTCGGGTCGGTGCTGCTACACACACACTAGATATTCTCTGAAACAAGATCATTTAGCTATTTATTTGATAATGACACACACACACATTGCCAACATTTTACTTGTTCAACAACAATGGTTCACAGATATTTAACTATAGCTATGTTATAGCTGTAACAAACTCAAATGCCAAAATTTACATTCCTTAAGCAGACTCATTACTAATAAAATTCCATCTTTGACCATTCCCGAACAACTGAATCCTTATCGTCGAACGAAAGAGATCCAAACACCATACATTTGTGTAATATATTTCTTATAAAATGGAGGGATGCAAAGGGGGCGGCTGGTAGAATCGTTAGTACGTCGGGCAAAATGCTTACCAGCATTTTTTCTGGTTTTATGTTCTGAGTTCAAACTCTGTCGAGGTCAACTTTTCCTTTCATCTTTTGGGGTCGATAAAATAAGTACCAGCTGAACACTGGAGTTGATGCTTTTGACTAACCCACTTCCCAACAAATTTCAGGTTTTGTACCCATAGTAGAAAAAGAAAAACGTAGTAAGGTAAGATGGGAAGGAGATTCCGTTGCCATTTCTAGCATGCCAAACTTTTTTATAGAGGCTTTCTTAATGACTCGTTCACTATATACGTAGTTAGCAACACAACAATAAAGTAGGATTTCTTGTGGTAATCATGGTTTTATTATAATTTTGATGTATATGTTTGTTGCGTTTGATTGAATCAACTGGGAGTTGTAGTGCATTTCAAAATGGTGTTATTTTAATGTTGAGTGCTAATGGAATTTTTAGCTAAAGATTGCTTTATTGCTGAGACAGGTTACAGTCTTCTAAATGTGTTTATGTGGTCTGGTAGTGTAGCAATGGTCTAGTGATGAAACAGTTTCGTTCTAAAATACTCAGAATCAACCAATATTGAAAGCTTTCCAAAGGGTCTCAAAAGGGAAGAGCGACTACATCATTATTTATTAAAGGATTTCGATGGAAATGTACCAGTCTAGATAAGAGAGTAGAACTCCATTGTGGGGTTTATATCTTAGCTTTGTAGACAGTCAGCACTTTGCTCAAAGTTGAAGTATTTCCTAGCACCAAATAGGAATTCTCTTTGATGTAGTTATGATAATGAAGTTTCAAGGAAAACTCGCTTCAGATGGCAACTCCTAATATTTCTAGTTAAGACGTTGTTTGTTCGATATTTGCAACAAGTGGAGCTATGAAGTGGATTTTCTTTCTTGAAAAACAACAACCATAAGAATAGTTTCGCCTTTGATTACAGGTTGTTACCAAGAGAAGTAGAAGCCATAAAGATAAGGAAAAAAAAAATTATAAATAACAAATGCAAATCGAAAGGGACAGTTAAAAAATAAGGAGAAACAGTGGAATATATAAAAGGAAGACGAGAGAAAGAAAGAGAGAGAGAGAGAGAGAGAGAGAGAGAGAGAGAGAGAGAGAGAGAGAGAGAGAGAGAGAGAGAGAGAGAGAGAGGAGAAAGCCAAAAGGCAATAAGAAAGAAGGATGTATTGGAAAGATAATAAAAACCATAAAAAAGGCGACGACAAATAGAAAGCGTAATGTGTGTAATGGTTCAGTTACGAAAAGGTTAACGAGAAATAAAATCACAGAGAAAGGAAGAGAGAGGGGAAAGAAAGAGGGAGAGAGAAAGACAGATAAAGAGAAAAAGGGGGAAAGGGAGTGAAAATAGAGAGAAAGGGCGAGAGAAGTGGGGTAGGAGAAGAGTAATTTGGGGGAGTCTGAAAGCGAGTGTGCAGAAAAAAACAAACAAAACAAATGAGTCGGCAGACGAAGGACAAAAAGTTTTCATGCTCGAGAATAATTCAAAGAATTACCAGAGTAAGAATAGCCAAGGAGTCGAGGACAAGAAAAGAGACGTATTGACCAGTTTACAGATATTTTTGGTTTGACAGTTTCTTTTGTCATTGATAATTTGACCGTCGTTTCATTTGTTCAAAAACAGACGACAACAATGTCAAACAGCAAACAACTAACTGAACACACACATACATATACAATATACACTGACACACGCAGACTCTCCCATATTCATATATAAACACGTTTATATATGTATTTTACATCCACACGCACGCATTCACACATATACGCCCACATATACGGACACAAACATTTGGACATGCACTCACTCCCTTATTTTCTCTCTCATACATACACACACAGACTCACAGATTCATACACTCCGAGTCATATACATTTTATTCATTTGCAGATTGCCTATAGTAAAGTTTTACGCTTACTTGATCTAGCCGCATATATGTGTGGTTTGTGTGAGTATGTTTGTACATGAATATATGTGTGTAGATCTATGCACATGCGCACACATTTCTCTATCTATATGTACATGTATGATTATAGTTTTGTAATAAGTATATACGTTAACATTAGGGAAATCGAAAAAAAAAGAAAACAAAATAATAGGAAAACTGAAGTACTCTTTCTCTCTCTTTTTTTCTCTCTCTCCCTTTCTCACTTTCTCTCTTTCTCTCTCTCACACACACACACATACACAATCCCATGTACAAATACAAACTCTGGTGCAGACATATATTAATAAATATGTACCATTGTTATTGATTTATATATCGCTTTTTCCATTTTTGTTTTCCGTTATATGAAATTCGGATTGGGGTTTGCGCGTTTCTTATTTATTTATTTATTTATTTATTTATTTATTATTTCTATGCTATTGAGGTAAATACAAATTACCCAGAATTGAAGATGATGAAATCAAGTGTGAAATTCAAACATTAATTTGCAAATTTTCAATATTTTGTGGGGGAGCAAAAATTACACAGAAATTAAGGTCCACATCGATTTCATCTTCATTATCATCATCACCGACGCCACCACCACCAATATCAACACCACCACCTTTCTCATGCTCTTCCTCCTCTCTTTTTCCTCCTCCTCACCATCACGTTATTTCGGCTATAACTGCTGTAATCATCACCGTTACCACCAGCACCAACACTACTACTACCATTATTATTATTATTATTATTATTACTATTATTATTATTATTATTATTATTATTATTATTATTATTATTATTATTATTATTATTATTATTATTTCATATTTGGTACCAGACATCCGTTGAAAATTATAATCTGATTTCATTTTTTTATTACATAGATTTCTTTCTATAATACATTTGCAATATATTTCCAGTCATCTAATCTATCTATCTATCTATCTATCTATCTATCTATCTATCTATCTATCTATCTATCTATTTATCTATCTATCTATCTATCTATCTATCTATTTATCTATCTGTCTATCTATCTATCTATCTATCTATCTA
>NC_068983.1:149026934-149028522 GCF_001194135.2 Octopus bimaculoides | reverse complement strand
ATATATATACATTGTGCTGAAGAACGTGTGTGTGTGCGCGTGCGTGTGTGTGTGTGTTTGTGAAAGAGAGAGAGAGAGAGAGAGAGAGAGTAATTGATTGAAGTGTAGATGACATTGATATACTCTGCAATATATATATATGTGTGTGTGCGTGTGTGTGTGTGTGTGTGTCTGTGTGTGTGCGCGTGTTTGTGTCTGTATGTGTGTGTGTATTACAAATAATAAATTAAATAGAGAAATACAATTGACAATCTAACAACCCTTTGAAGGAATCACTTTTCCTTCGTTTGTTATACACACTCACACACAAACACACACACACATACGCACACACACACACATACACACACACACACACACACACACACACACACACACACATAAACATATGTCTCGGTTTGTCTGCGTGTATATATGTGTATATATGTACTTGTATATGTAAACGTGTATGAATAATGGTTAAGAGGGAAAAAAATGGATTATTCAAAACTAAAAGGTTTGTTTTATATATATGATGTGTGTGTGTGTGTGTGTGTGTGTGTGTGTGTGTGTGTGTGTGTGTGTGTGTGTGTGTGTGTAAGCCCGTGCATTTTATTGAAAATTGAAAACCTTTAAATATTTTGTATGTGCTTCTCCGTTCCGATTCGCCGCCACTTATGAATTATTGAACTTAAACTTGTGATATCAAAAGCACACAGTAAAGAAGATCAAATATTTAAAATCATATCTAAAAATTTAACGAAAAAGTATGTTTCTTTCGTTGACAGTATTGCTGTTTTATGTAAAATATGTGAAAAACTACGGAGTTGTTTTTTTGCCAATTAGAGAATAGAAACGTAAGACTTTGCATACACATACACGCATATATGAATAACAAAAATGAAAATTTGTGAGAAACACAAAGATGTAAATAAACAGTAAATATATAAATAAGGGAACGCGAAAATGCTATGAAATCGGATAAATATTCACAGTTAAAGTAATTTATAACAAAGATTCCAACGAAAGTAGCCATTCAATGGGTCTAGATAGTTTCAAATTCAAAATGTAGTCAGATAAACGCATTGAAATCTTTTATGGAAAGTTTGCAATGATAATAATGGGCATTCCTATAGGAACATGGCTTGATTTTGTTCACAGTTAATTGGGTATAAGACTTAGAACGCAAGTCTTTGACTTAGAACGCAAAACATTTACAACATGAATAAGTACAAATAATACAACAGTTGTTAAATATATCATGATGTCTATAAATTGTCGGAAAATAGAAAAAGGAAATAGTTAAGTATTTGGTAGTATTTGCTCTCACATTTAGAATAAAGTCATCAAACAATTTTTCTTGGTGTATTTTTTTTAACGCTTTGTTTCATTATGGTAGCATTTTCATTGTATGTAGTTTATATGTTTTTTTTTTATTCTGTTGGTATAAATTTTCAAAATTTGAAACGAAAATCTTTGAGAAAAGTTTTTTGGTTAGAGCTTCCACCAATACACACATGATTATCTATCTTTGTACGTGTGTATGTGTGTATATATGTGTATATATGTATGTATCTATGTATGTATATATATATATATATATATATAT
>NC_068983.1:149026286-149026874 GCF_001194135.2 Octopus bimaculoides | reverse complement strand
ATATATACAATGTACATTTAAACACATAAGAGGTACCCGTCATAAGATTCCTGGCACGCTAGGAGTAGCCAAAACCTAAACCACTATTAGGATAATTTTTATTACCCTGATATTGTTAATTATTGATAATTTTTTTCTGGAAAATTTTCTAAGTAACGCTAGCATTATTTTACTTGCTGCGGACAAAAAACTGCGCTTGCGCGGTGGATTTGAAAAATTATAATGTATAAGCACGGGGCACATGCTGGATTGCTTCGGATTTATATGTTTAATCTAGGCGTACCTGTTGATGAAGACTTCGCCTAGCAAGTTATTTTATTTGCTAAAAAAAAGTCAGAAACCATGGTCCAGGAGATAGATGGTAAATATTTTTATTTTTCATTCCCTTCGAAATTTATCCCTAATAGTGGTTTGGATATTGGCTATTCTTTTTGCGTGCCAGAAATCCTATGACGGATACCTCTTATGTGTTTAAATGTGCACTGTATTTATATGAATAATAAATAGTCTATTGATTAATATTTCTACACGCTAGCCCAATGGTAGTAACAATTTAAAAACTAAAATATTACCCTGATATTATTTATA
>NC_068983.1:149020905-149023632 GCF_001194135.2 Octopus bimaculoides | reverse complement strand
GCCAGGTTTTTGTCTCTCTCACCAAGGTCATCAGCTGTCGAACGCCGACGAAGGGAAATAACCCTGAAATCCGGATACGTTCGTGCTGCTGGTCGAGGTGAGAGGGATAACTCCCTTGGCAAACAGGACACAGTCGTGTGTCGATAAACCAGCTGGAGGAGATGTCCTCCTGGGGCTAAAAGCAACAGTAACATCCACCCCTAGGGGTCAGCCACACTTAAGTGGCAATATACTACACTTTATATATATATATATATATATATATATATATATATGTATTATGTATGTATGTATGTATGTATACAGTAACCCCTCGGCAATCGCCAGTGTTACTTTCCAAACCCCCCGCGATAGGTGAAAATCCGCGAAGTAGAAACAGTATTATACTCTATATTTCTTTTTATCATTTTTATAATCTGTATATATTTATTTTATTATAAATGCAGAACAACACCACGCACTTTCGTTATTCACACAGTATGTGCTATACTTTGTTTACACATCTACGGTACACTACGTATTTTTTAAAAATATATTTTAGGTAATGTGTTATACTGTGTAGTACTGTACTGTGTTTTTATTTATTAATATATTATTTTTTAGGTGTGGAAATGCTTATTCTTTACCTCAGCAATAATTAAAATCTAAAAGAATATAAATTCTCTTTACACAGAGAATGCTTTTGCGCTGCGGATTTAGTGTCTATAGTCCGAATTTTGCGGATAATGGTCTATCATTAACCCCATGACACGAGTTTATATTTCCTATCACTGCTGTTAGGAATAGACGAATACAACATAGTGGAATTTGATGAGATAACGGAGAGAGAGAGAGAGAGAGAGAGAGAGAGAGAGAGAGAGAGAGAGAGAGAGAGAGAGAGAGAGAGAGAGAGAGAGAGAGAGAGAAGGCGGAGGAAAAAGCAGCTGGACAAAATATGGGTTTTGTTATGTGAGCTATATGCGGCTACACGCAAAGCGGAAACAGTAGTGGAGCGGCCTGTTCGGATTGACCGCTGCATCTTATCAGTATCATTTAAAGCAGTGCTTCTAGAATTGGGTGGTACAGCCCCTCCGGGGGCGATGGAAAGATCCAGTAGGGTGCGCTGACAAAAAAGGGAGGCGATAATGAGGTGGCCCAAAAGGGGTGATGACCGTAAAAACAACAAAATAATGGGTTAAGGTTTATTTATGAAATACAGTTGCTTTCAATGTGGTGCAGAAAATGGTCTGTGTTTGTGGTGGTGAGTTGTAGTGGGGGCGCTAGGAATGTGGCCCGGGTATCAAGGGAGCGGCAGCCCGACCAAGCCTGGGAGCCACTGATCTGTACAAAAGTACATGAATAGAAGGTTATCTCTTAATTTTCTAATTCTAGTTTTTAAAACTAACTTAATTTATAGAATTTTAATTAATTTGCTTCCATTTACAAGTAGCCTTGGTACATTTATCTAATTTTTATACACATTTTCACATGACATATCACAGGTAAATTCATATATTGTTTTTGTTGGTCATGTAACGGCACGTTATATTTCGGTATTCTCCGGTGCTTGGTAGTTCCTGCAGTTTAAAATTTTGAGAATGAAATAATATTTTTAGCATTAGAATGCTTTGGTTCAAGTCTCACTTCGCTAAAAGTCGTGGCAACAGCATTGCGTATATTAAGTACTTTAGCTCCAAAATAGTATTTCTTAATTCTAGGAACTCTCCAATTACTAGTGATCATTGTTGTATTACAGATAATTAGCGAAATGTCCAATGTTAAAGTCACATGATTTGTATATATCACTCTTTTTCTTTCTACTCCAGTGTGTATACTTTATATTGTGATATATATATACTTTAGATCCATATTATTTCTTAGTATGTTTGGAATAATTTTGATGTTGCTCTGCTGTCTATTCTCTATGCATTTTGTTATTGATAACGAATGAGAATTTATTATTATTATTATTATTATTATTATTATTATTATTATTATTATTATTAATAATAATATTAGTTATCAGCTCTTTATCACAGGTTTTGCTGGAGCACCTGGAGTCATGCATGCATAGCGGGCTTGCTACCTGCAGCCTACAGTACCATGCTATTCGTTCTTTCCACCTATCTAATACTTTCCTGATTATTCTGGCCGTGCCAAGGCAGCAAACCTTTTGTAACAGGTCGCTCTATTCCAAATTTCCTTTATATTCCTCTTGATGCCTTCTGACACTGTTCCCAAAGACCCAACAATAACTGACACTATCTTCACCTTCTTCATTTTCCATAGCCAGGCTGTTTCGTACTTAAGATAGTTGTATCTATCTATCTTTTCGCCTTCCTTTTTTACAATTCGTGGGTCAAAAGGGCATACGTAATGCACCTTGTCCACCACCACTATTATGCTCTAGCATGTGTTATGCTCTAGCATGTGTTATGCTCTAGCATCCGATCTGTTTGGATTGGGAAATCCCAGAGGATTTTGCTAATCTCCGACTCTGCTACACTCTGCGGTCTGTACTCATACCACGTATTTCCTCTCGCTAGTCCCCACTTTTCACACAGTTTCCAAAGTAGCACTTTCGCTACCTGGTTGTGTCGCCACAACTTGTATTATTATTATTATTATTATTATTATTATTATTATTATTATTATTATTATTATTATTATTATTATTATTATTATGTTGTTGTTTTTTTTTTTCTTCTTTCTTCAAATTTTCTTCCATTTCTCGCCGAGTGTTTTCCG
>NC_068983.1:149014711-149020069 GCF_001194135.2 Octopus bimaculoides | reverse complement strand
GTGTGCAGTACCCAGTAGTGCAATTTTCTGTATGTTATATATATTTGTAAGTCCTGGTGTTTTTGTTATGTATTTGTCTGAATATTTTTTTATTATACCTAAGGCACCTACTATGATAGGAATTGTTTCTGTTTTTAGATTCCACATTCGAGTTATCTTTATTTCCAGGTCTTTGTATTTTGAAAGTTTTTCCATTTCTTTTAGAGAAACGTTATTATTATTATTATTATTATTATTATTATTATTATTATTATTATTATTGTTATTATTGTTATTATTATTATTATTATTATTATTATTATTATTATTATTATTGATACAGATAAGCAAATGAGACTCGAACTCATTCCTGCGATTACGCGTCTAGTGCTTTACCATTAAGCTAAACTACCTGCCGGCAGATTTTCTGCAAAGTATGGATAGTTTATCCTGTTCATGTTATATTATTAGCATTATCCTGTGTTTGAAAATAAAATTATTTCCTTCTCTGTATCTTTCGATAAATATCAACGCTTCTAAACCAAACTTTGTTGACTTTCAACGTAAATTGAATTTAACGTACGATAGCGTCTTATAAAGCGAGATTTATATATCCTAGATTTGCTGAAGAATTTACTGTTGGGTCAGTTTAGCTTAATGGTAAAGCACTGGACGCGTAGTCACAGGGATATGAGTTCGAGTCTCATGGCTGGCCGCGGATAAATTTTTCTGCAAGATATGGATAGTTTATCCTGTTCATGCTTTATTATTAGCATTATCCTGCGTTTGAGAATAAAATTATTTCCTAATCTGTATCTTGCAATACATCTCAACGCTTCTAAAGCAAAATTTGTTGAATTTAACAATTCTAGGATACGTCACTTCCTTTGATATTTGTATTACACTTTAGATTTCTCCCACATTACATTTCTCTATTTTATTACATTTCTCTATTTCTATTTATCTGATACAATCTACCACGACCACATTTTTAAAGTCAAGTATGTATAACATATTTCCTTCTCCGCTACTTTATTTTTAGATTTAACCGAGGAGACAACAGCTCGATTACGATCCAATCGGTTTCTCTCTATACTGTAACGGCTACTGAATAAATTAAGTGCTTCAGACTGTCAATACTTAGATTGTTTCTTTCGATAGAATTTCTCAAAAGACCATGTTATATTTGGGTATTGTTTCCATAAGATATTCTTTATTCGTAGTCCGAGCGGGTGTTTCCATTGATCCATGTTTATTGGTTTTGTTGGGATCTCTTTTTCTTATAGTTTCTGATGAATTTTTTTCCATCAGTTAAAATTATTGTATATGCTTTTATTCTGTTTATTTTAATTTATTTTTTAAACAGAAGCGTGTGAATCGAGAGTATATTTCTGGGGTGACTGGGAATTTGTTTAGATATTTCCATGGGGACGCTTTTAATCTTCCTTTTTGTTCAGGGGTTTTCCTATCTCATTTTCTTTGCGTTTGTTCTTGTTTCGAGATGATGCATTGTTCGATCTGAGATGTTTTGAAATATCCTTTTTTATATCTGGTGGATCCTGTTTTGTTTTTTTTTCTTTTTGTACTTTATATATTGTGCGGGATAGATTCTGCAACGCTCTTTCTTCTAGCTTATAGAAGTTTATCTTCTTACTCCGTTTTGTGTGTGCAATTTTTCATTTTACTTTCGCTGTGTGTTCTATGTACGAATTCTTTGTTTTCATTTCTGTTATCGTTACATTTATTATAATACATGTCCGTGTATACGTTAATGTGCTTCAGTTTAGTTCTTTTGTCTGACATCTTTGTAGTTTCTGCCTTATATCTCGAATGTCTCTTTCATTGAGTCTGAGTGTGTGTGTAGTGTAGTACAAATGTATTTTGTATGTATAACACTTCCAAATATAGCTGTTTGGGCAATCGAACCCTTGTACTTTTACTATTCATTCCATTGTATTTATTATTTTTGTTATTAACCGTATTACTTTTATCTTGATAACTCGTAGTTTCAACAAAAAACTACAGGAGTTTTCTTCCTTATATCGAAAACAAATCAAGCACAGTTTGGAAAACATTCTTAAGACATGGGCAAAGTTAACTAATGTTGCGTATTTCCAAACAATATATTACAAACACGAACATTGTTATTTTGTGGAATGCACCTATGATTATCTAAAACAAAAAATTAATCTGTTACTATCTTTATAGAATTCATTGTTTCCCTCCAGCGGTACCAGATACAGAAGACTGTACAACCATTTTTTAATGTCTGTTTTAAATCTAAAAGTGAAGCCAATGTTATTTTTTAGCTTTCACCGATAATTTCTATTCAACATTATTGTCATTTATTCTTTTTCTTGTTTTAGTCATTAGACTGCGGCCATGCTGCAGTATCTCCTTAAAGAATTTTTAAGTCGAACGTATAGACCCCAGTACTTCTTTCTTTTTGTTTTTAACCTGGTACTTATTTTATCGCTCAATTTTGCGAACCGCTAGGTTACGAGGATATGAACGCACTAAGACCAGTTGTCAAACGAGGCTGGGGAGCAGATACACACGCGCGCGCACGCACAAATACAAGCATACAATCAGAGGCAAACACAAACACACACACATTTGACCAAGGTGCCACGCAGTGGGTCTGGACCAGGATCCATACGACTGGAAAGGAATCTTCTCACCGCACAGTCACGCCTTTCATCCTTTCGGGGTCGATAAAATTAGTACCAGTTACGCACTGGGGTCGATGTAATCGACTTAATCCCTTCCCCTAATTTACCGCCATGTGCCTATAGTAGAAAGGATTATTTGTACAATATATTTTTTCTATGGAGTATGATGATAAATGGTGATCTGACTAGAATTCTAAAGTTCTATAATAATTTCGTCTTGCCATTTTCTAAGTCAGGTGGGTGTCCATTGCTCAGTTGAAGCTTAGAGAGTCACGTGACAGCTGGTACTGTATGGTGGAGCCTACCGGCGAGTAAAAAAAGGGAAATTGGGCGGGATGGTCATTCGCCCGCTGACATTCGTTGACGCTGCATCGAAGGAACCAAAGAACAAAAGAAAAAAGGAGAAAGAAAAAAACACATTCAACACCAGAGCTGAAGACACCTCCGAAAGGAAGGGAGCGCTACTTCGAAAACGGTAGAGGAGTAGGGGTCGAAATCGAACGTGGGTCCTCCTGATGATGCCTTTAGCCAGTGGATCCTATAAAGGACCTGTTGAGGTAGCGAACTACGGAACGTGGTTGGAATTCCTGAACAATTGACATTTGGTATCTATATTACATGTATTATGCATACATTCTTGCAATATCTCTAGCAGGAATGCTCTCACTAATAGTGAATACTGCTTCGGTTTCTCCATTGAAACTAGGACACGTAAGGCATTCGACATTAAGTCTCTATTAAACATGAAAGTAAATGTAAGCTCAGTTGAAACCTATAAAAGATTACTACTGCAGGGACTAATTTTGTTGCTCATACGTATATTTTTAGACCTCACTCAAATTAGACCAAATATGACGTCACTAACTAACACTCTCCAACCTCTAACCTACATTATTGGCGTTTCTTCAAACTGCTTCTTCTGCTTTATAATGGTCTCTAATCCTCGGAGCTAGTTAATCTGCTGTTACTTCCGCTCAGGACCATCCAATATATACATACTTCTCCTTTTGTCACTCATATTGTGTCTACTGCTACCACTAGGTTTGGAACAAATTAGTTCACCCAGTTCTGTTTTGACAGATAAGTAATCCTCTCGAGTCTCTGTCCAGTTCATGTTTTTCTGGAAACGTCAACCTGGATTTTTTTTTTTCAAGAAGATCCAGCCCGTCAATTTTACTATTTCCTAAAAGCCTGAAAAGGTCATGGATTCGATATTTTCTTCCAGGCCAAATCATTTATAAAAGAATACCTTCATGATTGTTCACTATATTCATCTTATCTACTATTATCTTGTGATTAACTGATGCTGTCTTAAGTTTATATCGTAGTTGTTTGAAATCGAATTTATCTGTAAATATTATTGTTACGAATTTAATCGATTTACTACTTTGTACGTTCACTGTCGGCAATAACATCATTAATATCCGTTTCTTAGACTGCTCCAAGTCACTCAATAATCTACCACTGGCTTCTCTTCGAATGTAGAGTCATTGTATGACGACATTTCACATGAACTCTAGTGTTCCCGTCAATAAAAGCCAGATAGCTTACGTTCCACTCAGAAACATGTTAAAGTTGGTATTGCAAAAATGGTATTTTTGCCATGTTGATGAGATTTTAAAGATTTTATTTTTGTTCTCTGAAAATATTTGCACCTATTGCATCACACAATTTTACATTCAATCACGCTTAAGTATTAACAGTACGCGGAATTGTCTAGCTTATGTATTATGTACCATCGACAGAGTTTCAAATCTTCAGACTGACTTGCCAGTTTACCTTGTCAGTATTACCATTCTTTGGAATATATCCAGGCCAAAAGACATTTTAATATCTTTACTAGACTGCATAGTAGCACAAAGAAGAATCATTTCAAGCATATAAATGTAATTAGGTCATTCTAGACAAAGAATTGTAGTGTGTTCCTCTCTCCTCCCACCCTTATACAGTACATGAAGTTGGCTTTTTGTCACCCAATTCACGTGAAAAAAAAAAGGCGTAGCAGAAACCAGAACCTATCAGCTTGAAATACTGCATCAGATAACTTCTGTGATAGTGAAAGTTACCTAATTTCCCAAAACTTGAACTTTATCTTCGATGGTGGTGGTCGCTAATAAAATATTGTAACGCATTTCAGTTTCTATTGCTGGCACAGAGTTATTTTAATTAAAAATTTTAATTCATTGGGCTTCGTAAAATATTTCCATAATTTTTTTAACTGACATTTCATTTGTAATTGTATGAAAATGTATTATTATGTAACGAAATAAAAGATATATTGACTTAAATAAGAGACAACTATCTTAAACCGTTGATACTTAGTAGTTTAAACATTTGTCGCTTCTTCCTACTGGACACTTGTTTTTATTTTATCTTTCAGAGACAATGGCTCCCAACCTATTCACAGGGGTCCCCAATAGTGGTTTCCGACCATTTAATATGCTTACCCTTATGTATAGATATATATATATTTTACTTGTTTCATTCATTTGACTGCGGCCATGCAAGACCACCACCGTTAGTCGAACAAATCGACCTTAGGACTTATTCTTTCGGTCTCTTTTGCCGAAGCGCTAAGTTACGGGCACGTAAACATACCAACATCGATTGTCAATCGATGTTGCGGGGCAAACACAGACGCACACACACACACACACACACACACACACATACACACACACATACACACACACACACACACACACAC
>NC_068983.1:149012379-149014593 GCF_001194135.2 Octopus bimaculoides | reverse complement strand
TATATATATATATATATATATATATATATATATATATGCTCCATATATATTATAAGTATAGCATAAACAGGCAACAAACACGTCTCCAAATATTAGAATCCGCTCTGATTCGACAGAACAATGTAATTAGCGTTCACAACGTTTCGGCTGATATACCCTCCAGCCTTCATCGGGTGTATTGAGGAAATTTCGAACCTAGGTTCTCATTCCTAAGGTATTTTTCGATGTTGTTGTTGTTGTTGTTGTCATCATTATTATTATTATTATTATTATTATTATTATTATTATTATTATGATTCAGGTCACTACCTGGAATCGAAATCTTGCGGTAAGTAGCCCGCATTCTTAACCAGTACGCCATATGCCCGTGGGCAATTATGGAGTGAAGTCAAAATAATAGACAGAGAATACCACTGGAAAATACGAAAACTAAAAGAAGCAGCACATATGCTAAGACACAACAACTTCGTAAGCAGACCGAGTGCAGATATGAACAGCATATGGGAACCGGTTAAGGAAAGATAGGAGAATATTAGATTTATAAGCCCTAAAATTCTCTTCATTATTGCCCACGGGCAAATGGTGGAGTGGTCAAGAGCGCGGGCTACTAACCCCAAGATTCCGAGTTCGATTCCAGGCAGTGACCTGAATAATAATAATAATAATAATAATAACATCGAAAAATACCTTAGAAATGAGAACCCAGCTTCGAAATTTCCCCAAGACACCTGATGAAGGCTGGAGGGTATATCACCCGAAACGTTGTGTTAACAACAAACAAGATGAGGACGACAAATATCCGTCAAATGTAAATAATGTAAGCTGTACTACATTCTTATTTTCATATCAAACCAAAAAGTATATGACTGAATTTGAGCCCAATTCAGATAGATTCAGTATAGTAAAATATTTTTTCATATTTAAAAATATAAAAATTTCAGCAATATATTTTATTTTTTTAATAGCATCAAAACATGTGCGCGGTTGTCTCCTGCATTTGCTAAAATTATTATTATTACTCATTGAACTATTGCTTCCTTTTTTCTTCAGGTAGATGCAATTCTAATTAGGGTCTTGATTATCAGTTCCATTTAAAATATGTTAACACCAACATAACAAAGCATAGTTGGCTCACATTCTACTTTATACTTCCCGTCTAACTGGTCTGTGATATATATTTCACTTCCGTATTTTTTACTTCTACATCTCGGGAGACACATTTCAACATATGTACAATGTTCATGCAAGACAATAAAGACATATCTACCATTTTATTACTTTCTATACCACAATTATTTCATGTGTTTTTTTTGTAAACTTTTTTGTCAGGAGGGAAGGTGGTACTCATGACTCTTTTCAGTATCTGTGAGACTGGTGGAAGGAGTTGGAGGAAGATATTCTCAAACCGGAATCTGTTTTGAATGCTTACAATAAAATAATTTCTGCTAAAGTTACCCAAGGCGCAAGGTTGTGACGTCAAACCAGGAGGTGGATTAAATCTACAATATGTAAGTTATCACCGAAATGAATTCATCAAGCTGGAACGAATACCATACCAACGTTTCCATCAGTCTTCTACTCTAGATTAGTTGTTGCATTTATTTGTATTCAATGCTTAATTTAACACTGCCTCTTTGGGTTTCATTCACTAAGTACGTTCTATTGCAAGTATTCAAGCCATTTTCTAGATTAAGATTGACTCTTCCTTTCTTCCAACTAGTCTCGCAAGCCTTGAAGAAGAAAACAGTTCTAGCTGCTGCCCTTTTATCTGTGTCTAAACGGTGATAAAAAAAGTGGGGGGGGGGCGATTGAATATATATGTAACATTGAAAACATATCTGACCTCTTAGGTCTAATTATGAGAAACCATTGAATAGATGGTGATGGGAAATGAAATTCTTCAAGTAGATAATCAAATAATCGTTAGTAAATGCAGTATGCATTCCCTATTTTTGAATTGAAAACAGTTTATAAAGAAACTCGGTTAATGATACACATTGACATACAAAGATGATAAAAGTTCAATCAAATATTCAATCATGCAGTCATCTCAGATTTTCGAGGCCTCTAGATTATAATCCACAGAAAATGTAATTACTATATCTACCTCCAATAGAAAAGTAATCAGTATATTTATTCTAATATATTCGTTGATCAGGTCCACTATAATCAGGATAATATATATATATATATATATATATATATATATATATA
>NC_068983.1:149009109-149012135 GCF_001194135.2 Octopus bimaculoides | reverse complement strand
ATATATATGAAAAAAAGAAACAAAATACAACTGCAACGCCAATAAGAGTAAGAGTAAAAATATGAATATGTTGAAGTTAATGACGAAGATGATAATCTGGCGACATTTATAATGATAATGATGACTGTGTATAATGATAAGGGCGATGGGGATGTTCCTGATGATAAAGTCGACGTTGTTCCTGACAACAACATCATTAACATAATAATGATGTTGTTAAAGCAGTTGGCAGTACCACGTAGTGGCTCTCATGGCTTCTGATCTTAACTGATTGCAAGTGTTACCATGTACATTGTTTTGTCTTGGTATAAAGGATGGGCTACAGCAAATATTCTATTCACTACCACAGATTTACATGTTATATATATAGAGACCAAAACTAGACAAGTTGTAAATTGAAACAAGTTGATAATTTCGCCTGAAAATTTCAATATTTCGAGGTTAGGTATTTTTCCTCAGGAAGTCTTTTGAAAAACAATTTTACTCTTTGCTATCCGCTGACCTCCATGTGAGCACGGAGAAGTCTGTGAAGAGTTAGTAAAGATTTTCTGAGAAAGGAGATCTAAGCCTGAAATGTTGAAATACCATGTAAAACTATCAACCTGTTTCATTTTCATAGTTTGTCTTTGAAAAATGGTCAAACAATAATATTCCATGTAATTTTCTCTGTAAGTTATTGAAGTTTGTGTTACAAAGTAACAACGAAGTTTTGACCAAAGATTTTACCACCAAACGAAATTCGTGTCTCTATTGTTAAAGACATTGAAATCCCTGCATAGTCATGAACCGATACTCTAGTTGCGGTTCATTGCTGACGTTATTTATTTATTATTTTTCGTCTGGGAAAGAATCAGAGGACAGTTTAGTTAACTTCCTGCAATTCTGTGACTGTTACGCGAAAAACTATGGCTTTAAGTCCAATATAAAACTTACGTTTAGTTTTTCAAAAACTTGTGTTGAGTTTTTGGACACAAAAGTTAAGTTTTCTGGTGGCAGAATAGTAACAGAGTTATTTGTCAAGCCCACGTCAGCCCACATTTACCTTCACCACTGCTCCGATCATATACATCGTATAATAAGATCAAATCAGAAATTGAAGATAAATCAGATTTGTACTTGATATACGAGGTGGTATCACAATGTTCCCGGACTACTTCTGTAGCGCGCCAAAAGTTGGCAGCATACGGTTGTATGCGCAGTGAGAATTAGCAGTGACTTTCATGAGGAAGCCTACTAAGAGACATCACTGTGTTTGCTTCCTAAATTGCGAAAGTTGGGTTTTTGTGATAACATGTATGCTGTAGTCTGCGAAGTTTTCATGGACAGGAAGCTGGAACAAAGAGCCAATGTGATATTTTGCATTAAACTTGAGAAATATGCTATAGAGACATTGAACATGCTTCGGCAAGTTTACTGTCACGTTTGCATCCCAACAACATGGTTCCCGGTTTAGTTCCACTGCGTGTTGTCTTTAGCAAGTGTCTTTTACTATAGCCACGGGCCGGCCAAAGCTTGTGAGTGGATTTGGAAGGTACGTGAGC
The DNA here is from genome assembly GCF_001194135.2 of Octopus bimaculoides. Classification (NCBI taxonomy): domain Eukaryota; kingdom Metazoa; phylum Mollusca; class Cephalopoda; order Octopoda; family Octopodidae; genus Octopus; species Octopus bimaculoides. The sequence goes on along the minus strand of NC_068983.1, from coordinate 149,010,594 downwards.
AAAATGACATCATTTGTTATGTTCTTAATGTTTTAACATGGCGCTAAAAGGCTATGTGAGCGAACTTTGACAAGAGACAATGGCATTGTTTATTAGTTCTTTTAATAGAATTGTAATTTTATTCTCCTTGTTCGTGTCAATTTTCTGTGCTACGTTCAAACCAAGGGAGGTAATAATTCGAATGGACACACACACACACACACACGCACAAACAGAGAAAAACATTTGTTTATCAGTGGTTTTAATAGAATTGTTATTAATGTTCTTATTTTTGTAACATATGTCTTTATTTGTAATGCTTTCCCCTTTTTTGTATAAAGTTTGTCTGAATGCGTATACGCGCTCGCGCGCGTGTAAGGATGTTTCTGTGTGTTTCTGTGTGTTTCTGTGTGTATAAGTGTGAAGATAGATAGATAGATAGATAGATAGATAGATAGATAGATAGATAGATAGATAAATTTAGAGAGAGAGACGGGAGAAAGAAAAAGAGACATTTAGGTCTTACATATTTCTTTCACTGGATGTCAGTTAGAAATTTTATAGCCAATATTTTTTATACTTTTGTTTTTGCGTTTTTAGTCAGTTTAAAGAAATATTTGTACCCCACAAATAATAAACATTATAAATTTTTTTTAAACGTCATGCTTTTCGAAAGTATCTGTAAGTTTTTTAAAAAAGTCTACTCTATGTAGTAATTATCTAATTATCCATTCTTCGAAGTGTGATCTGCAAAACAGTGTTTGACTCAACCACGAACAGCAGCAACGAAAATAACAATAACGAAAACAACAACAGCAACACCAACAAATATAATAATAATAATAATAATAATAATAATAATAATAATAATAATAATAATAATAATAATAATAATAACAACAACAATAAAATAATGACAACAACAATAAAATAATAATAATAATATTAATAATGATGATAATAATAATAATAATGATAACAATCATGATAATAATAATAATAATAATAATAATAATAATAATAATAATAATAATAATAATAATAATAATAATAATAAAATACTGGGATAAACTAAATGCGAAATAAATAGTCAGAGAAAAATCCCAGCAATGGCTGAGAAGCTCAGGACTCAAAGCAGAGACTGAAGGATTTTTAATTGCTGCACAAGAACAAAGCCTCCCCACCAGAAATTACCAAAAACAAATAATGAAAAGAAATATAACAAGTAACTGTAGAATATGTGGAGATGGACAAGAAACAATAAATCATATTATCTCTGGCTGCCCAGTCCTGGCTAAGAAGGAATATATTCACAGACACGACAGAGCTGGGACCTATATACAGTGGAAGCTATGCCAACACTGGAATAACAACAGAAAAAAGATGGTATAAACACACGCCAGAAAAGGTCACAGAAAACGAGAAAGCAACCATACTCTGGGATATGCCAATACACACAGATAGAGAAATTAAGGCAAATAGACCAGATATAGTTGTCAAAGATCA
>NC_068983.1:149002394-149006822 GCF_001194135.2 Octopus bimaculoides | reverse complement strand
ATATATATATATATATATATATATATATATACACACACATACACACAGGGTGCGGTGAATAAATTGTCGTCTAAATTATGCAAAAATGAAAATAACTCTGACATCTCATTTTAAAAGATATATCTACCCAAATTACATTAAAATATCTTGAAATACCAAATAGTAAATTTATTCAATAAAACCGCCATTCTCTTCAACTACGGCCTCCAGACAACTTTGGAATCAATTGCAACTCTAGGTGTTCTGCATAAGCCCACATCTCCGACACCAGACTCTGGAGAATAGTGTGGCGGACGGTTTCCTTATTCCGCTCACATCTTGGGCAGGTCGGAGAGTCGTATTGACCATGTATTGCAAGCTCATCCCAAACGGGCAAGGCATTTGTGTAATATTGCCAGGTCAAGGACTTTTGGAAGTTATCCAGCGTCCTCACCACGAACCTACGAAAAAACAGGCCGTCAAGTTGAATAAATCCGAAACCCAGAGTCTCCCCCAGGCCATCGTCGCATTCAGCCTCTATAGAAAAATGCTGTAGAACCCCCACCGCTGGCATTACCCGAGTGACGGAATAGCAACCTTGATCTACGAAAGCATCAGGCTTCCCGTCCACCGAAACTAGCCAACGAGAGAAACATCCGTTTCGCCAACGGAGACAACACCCGTTCACCATCCAGAAGAGTCCAGAGATGCCTCAACTTCAGCGCGTATTTGCACATAGTTAGCCAAGGCATACCTAGTCTTCCCTTTAATGGTCTTTGACAGCAAATAGAGCGTCTTATATGTGACTTCGATTCCTTTCACAAAGAGCGAAATAGCTGTCTTTCCAACTTGATCAACCACGAATCCGAGCAAGGAACGACGGTTAGGCAGTAGTTAATAGCCGATGCGATAAACACATTGGCCATCTCCGCCCTCCCTTTCAGAGATAGCCACCGCCAAGACCAGGTCTTGACTATGTGTGCCACCCTGCTCGACACCTCAGCCCAGTTCTTCTCTACTTAGAGGTCTGGAAAAAACCCAGACTCCTAGCAACTTGACCGGTTCCTCCGTCCAACGTCCTACGACGCTGTCTGAAGGCATCGACTTGCCCCTCCAGGTGCCGAGTTGCAAGCCGACTGATTTTTCCCGGTTAATGTTTCCTCCTGCCACCGTCTTGTAAACCTCAATGTCCTTGCCTACTTCCTGTAGGTGTTCCATTTTGGTCACGCTGATGGTGATGTCATCCGCCTAAGCTGAAACTGACTGTCCACATCCTGGTTCTCTCAGGATGCCACTCAACTTTCGCAGTAACGACTCAAGAGCCATCACATAAAAATGCGATGAGAGCGGACACCCTTGACAAACCGAGCGTTTGATACAGGACAGCTTTGATTAAAAAAACCGTTCACCCGAACGATCGAGTTAATGTTATCATACAATTGTATTATCCACCTAAGGAAGCCATGACCCAAACCGAACTGTGCAAGAACGGCCACCAGGTACCGATGGTCAACCCTATCGAAAGCCTTAGATTGGTCTAAATGTACCAATACCCCACCTTCGCCAGTTTTAGTCTCAAACCCCTCTACGGTATAGCGGAGAAGATGGAGATTATCCTGGATGCTTCTGCCGGGAATGGCACATGTCTGTGCCTCCCCGATCAGACCATCTGCGATACGCACCAATCTTTTTGCTATCACCTTGGTCAAAATCTTCACTTCTATGTTTAGCAGAGAGATGGGCCTGAAGTTATCTATATGATCCCCCTTGTCCGGGTCTTTTCTGATTAGTGTCACTACTCCCCAGCATACAGATCTTTTCTTTCTTACGTTCCTTATCTAATAGACCTATGCGATATGTCATAGACTCATATTTTATAGTTCGTTTTAGGGCGTACTACCATTTGTTATTAGTGATAGCACCTGTTAATTCCCTTTATTGAATTATCGTCTTAATCCGTTTTCTGTACTCCACAATCGCCAAAAGGGACGTATTTAGTTTCCAATAACCAGAGCTCTTTCTATGTATCTTATCTAAGTTCAGCGTACAGGTGACCATCTTGTGGGCACTGTAGCTGACTGGATAAAACTTTGGACACTTAAGTATACTTTTGTCTATTTTTCTAATTAGAATCATATTTATATACGATCTGGACGACCCATCGCTGCTTGACCATGTCCACAATGGAGCCTGAGGGTGTGCCACCCTATATGGATCTGCTAGCTGAAAACGACTTAGCAGATCCCGGAAGCCAAGATTACTTGTTCTATTCGATGTCGAGCCAACACAATCCACGCGTGCAACACTAAAGAATGCAATGTGACTAGAAACTTCTCTCGGTCACGAAAATATTCACTTTTTTTACCAGTATTGTTGGATGCATAAATAGCAACCAGCCTGATCGTCTTAACACTCTGTATGTCAAATCCTACCTTCTGGATCAGAAAAAAAATCAACCTTTTCTCTGAAACCCAGTTCCTTTCAATAGGACCAATACCCCGCTCTCACCTGCAGCCCGACACAAAGAAACGTATTTATCGTAGCCGTCCAACAGAGGGCGCAGATCGCTTGGTCGCTTCAACCGGGTTTTTGTAGCAACGATAACATCCAAATCCCGCGACCTGATGTCATTTAGGAAGCGCCCTTGCTCCCATCTCGACATCAGACCACGTACATTTACACAACTGATACGAATAGCCATAATGTCCTACCTTAGTTATTCTGTGGTATCAGGTGAAGATTTCCATTTCACCTCTTCTTTTTTTCCCGCACGCAGGATCAAAACCAGTAGGTCGTTAAAAATGGGAGGATGAAAGTCTTTTCTCAGTGTCCCAACTGTTTTCCTGAATTTATTCTTCAGGATTTTATGAAGAATTTTATATCGTAGATTTCGTAATTTTCATACTTGTCTGAGTGTTCATCTACCATTTTTACTGTCTTCTTGAAATTTGATTCTCTCATCAACTCCTTGTCCTCTGTATTACATGCTGCTAAACCTCTCTCTTCATTCTTTCTCTTAGCTGTCTTCTTCGGCCTCTTGTCTGCAGGCACCGGTTTAGCTGGTACTGTCTGGAGTATTTTCCTTTTACTTCCTATCTGGTTTTCTTTCTCGTCCTCTCCTTCTTCCTCCTCTTCCTGTGCCTCTCCTTCTTTACTTTCCGAGCGGATATGTTCCAGTTGGCCGCACTGGAAGCACTTTGGTTTTCGTCCCTCCACAAACACTATGAGGGACTCCTCCGCTATTTCTGTTTTCTCTGATATGTCTTCGAGAGCTTTCGGCTCTGCCTGTACGACCATATTAATTGTTTGGCCGTGCCAACTCATTTTATCTGTAACTGTCTCCTGGAAGAGTATGATTTTCTCCTCCAGGTTCATAGTTACGGCTGCTATCAGCCACATGGGGTCCACCTCAGGTGGAGTTCCCCCTATTCCAATTCTTGATGTTCTCCTTCTTATATATATATGTATGAGTGCCACGTCGTCCGTCTTAATAGTTTCAACTGAATGGTATTACGCCTTTTCCTCACTTACCATTCTCACCTCTATTGTGCCAAACATTTTGCCGCGAGTTATGTATTCAACATCGGGCCATCTTTGTTGTAAACCTTTTTCCACCGTTTCTGTCCATTTTTCTGCTTTTAAGATTGTACGTTTTGTATATTATTCTTTTTCTTTTTTCCGCTTCTAACGCTCTCTGTGGAGATTCCTTCCTTTTGTAACATATTTCTGTGCTTTTTAAATTCTTCTTTTTTTGTATTGAGTTGCCGGGTTCGACTCCCGGTTGCTGTTGCAAAACTTTTTTTCTCTTCTTTTTGTAAACTTTTCACAGCTATATTCCTTGTTGATACGATGCCATTTTTTTTTTTGGGGGGGGGGTCTTACTCAGGAGAGTTGGAAAAACTTGTGGCGTCATTGCCTGGGGTGCCATTGGTGTCGTTGAGGAGCTTTCTGTTGGGCAAGTATCCGACGTACTATTGTCTGCGTTACCGCACAGCATGATTTTTTTAAAGTAATTATTCCCCTCAACGGCGGAAAAATAAGCAAATGCTCCCAAAAAGCAAACAGTCTTTAACACAAATCAATAAATTTAACAATTTAACAATTACTGCAAGGCAGTAACACAAAGCGTCAACAAAAGCATTCAAAAAGCAATATCACAACAACTCACAAAATTGTCATCCAGACGGTAAGTTGATAACGGAATCTGCCAAACAAGTGAGGGAAACGAGTGACAAGCAGGTAAATTTGGATTCCTTTTATACCCAAAGAGTCAACGTTTTGCACGTGAATCATCCTTTTCATAACTGAGTGAGTTCGAACCCAAATGTAATCCTTGTGTTTTCAAAAGACAGTGGTGCTGTGGGTCAATGACATCTTCCGGATGTCAAATTACCTAGAAATGTAATAGAATCCATATAATCTCAATATCGCGTATGAAACAAATAATGT
>NC_068983.1:149000868-149001485 GCF_001194135.2 Octopus bimaculoides | reverse complement strand
GGGGGTGTGTGTGTGTGTGTGTGTGTGTGTGTGTGTGTGTGCGCGCGTATAACTGCGTGCCTGCAAGTGTCTTTAAGTCTGTGCTTGTCCACGATAACTACTTGACAACCGATGGCTTTGGTATGTTTACGTGCTCGTAACTTAGTGGTTTGGCAAAAGACACCAATAGAATATGTATTAAGCTTTAAAATCTGAAACAGTATTGGGTCGAGCAAAAATTCTTCGAGGTGATGGCCCATCATGGGCGCAATTAAGTGAATGGAAGGCGTAAAACTTAAAAGATATATGTATGTTTCTTTGTGTGTGTATATATATATATATATGTGTGTGTGTGTGTGTCTGTGCGTGTGTGTGTGTGTGTGTGTGTATGTGTGTGTGTGTGTTTGTGTGTGGGGGGTGACCGCGTGTGCATCGTTGGTGATTTCTTTCTCTGTCTTCTCTTCTTTGGACTTTTCCTATATTTCTGATGAAGAACTCCGCTCGAAACGTGAAATCCTCTTTCTTTTCTTTCCTTTCCTGAGCGTGCAATAACACTGTGCTTATTCCACGTCCTCGCGTTGTTGGTTTTTCGTGTTTTTTCTTGCTTGTTCATGTTCGGATTGACTGAAAAACCAACA
>NC_068983.1:148998023-148998910 GCF_001194135.2 Octopus bimaculoides | reverse complement strand
CACCTTGTCTAAATGTTAAAGGATCTTTAACATTTAGAATATGTGGGTAAAAAAATATTCCTAAAAAATATTCCTAAATTATGATCTGACAGATTGGGAGATCAGGAAATGTTATTATTATTTTTTTTTTTTGAAGGTTAGTATTTCGTACCATTGATATCCTCGATAGTGTGGTATCGATTTTAACCTTCATCTTTTATCTTTCACTTTCTCCAATCACTAGACTGCGGCCATGCTGGGACGTCGAACCGAAAACCGTAAGTCGAACGAATTGACCCTAGTACTTAATTTTTTTTAATGTCTGCTACATATTCTATCAATGTCTGTCGCTGAACTGCTAAAGTTATTTTTTTGGTGGGGTGGGGTGCATAAACAAACTAATGCGGTTGTCAGATGGTGGTGGGGGAGAGGTCAAGCACAAAAATAAAGACACAAACACACAAAACTTTCTATACCGTCAGTTTCTGCCAACTAAATTTGCTCACGATTCTTTGATCAGCCCGGGGCTACATATAAGGAAACAATCACCGAAGGTGCCACGCAGTGGCATTGAATCCGGAACCTTGTAGTTTGGAACTAAATTTTCTCACCTCCCAACCATTTCTGCGCATACGAATTTTCTCTTATCTTTTATTTAATTTTTCTTTCTTTTATATGTTTCAGTCATTTGACTGCTGCCTTGCTGGAGCACCGCCTTTTAGTCGAACATATCGCCCTCTGGACTTATTCTTTGTAAGCCTAGTACTTATTCTATCGGATTCTTTTGCAGCACCACAAAGTTACGGGGTCGTAAACACACCAACATCGGTTGTCAAGCGATGGTGGTGGGGGACAAACATAGACATACAAACATATACACACACATAATATATATATATATATATATA
>NC_068983.1:148995822-148997853 GCF_001194135.2 Octopus bimaculoides | reverse complement strand
AGGGAAGAGAACACATATATTTTATACTGTGAAACTTAATTTAATTTTAATTTTTAATAAATTGATTTTAATTGAGTCTTTACCTGTAATTTTGGATTTTTATCCCTATTATTATTATTATATATATATATATATATATATATATATATATACGACGGGCTTCTTTCGGTTTCCATCTACCACATCCACTCACAAGGCTTTGGTCGGCCCGAGGCTATAGCAGAAGGCATTTGCCCATGGTGCCATGTAGTGGGACTGTACCTGGAACCATATGGTTGGTAAGCAAACTACTTACCACACAACTACTCTTGCATCTATATGGTTATAAAAATTATTAAAATATATCGCTTTGAGAGTTACAATTTTCAGAGATCTGCAACGTTTTTTTTTTTTTATATATATATCAAAGAAACGTATACTCCATCCACTCAAACCAATCAGAACATTGTTCTTGTTTATTTTTAAAAGCTTTGTTTTTGATATATAAAAATTTTAGAAAAGGTATCTATGATGTTCATAATTTTGCCGCGTAGGAAATTAATAGACACCGTTGAACAACATTCACCAAATCCAATCACTTTGAATGTATACAAATTAAATATTTTGGGGGCAGGATCTCGGGCTGTTTTACACATCATAATTGCGATTTTCCGTCATCTTCAATAGTCTGGAGATTGAAATATTCTGCTGCAAATACACCGCATTAAGACGAATTCTTTGATGATAAACAGCAACTACAAACTAATTATCGATGCACCAAGAATTACGTGACGTTTTAATCATCCGCCATTGCGTTTTCTTTCTAATCAGTCTTCTTGTAAGATATAACGAATGTATTGAAAAGTGTTATCATCTTCGATACGACAGTCATTAACTTTCACTTGTTTGCTTCTATTTTTTTTTCTTCTCTTTCATGGAATCTTTTTTCTAGAAATAGTTTTCAATAACAAAGCATTGTGCAGCTTTAGCTTTAACATTTTTAAATGATAAAATATACAAAAAAAAATCCAACAAAGAGAAAAAATATATCTAACAATAAATTGTCAACGCTATCAGTAAATTTAAAGAATTAATTGAATTGTATAATACGTAGCAGAATTATTTCGGAAAACTAGATGACCGGTTATATCTTTTATGCAATAAAATACAATGTGCACCTTGTCGGTCAAGCTAGGAAAAGAAAATTAAAATAAGAAACGAAGTGAGAATAGTTGACAGTCACAAATGCTAAAGCAAGCGAACTGCATTCAAAAGTACTGCTGGTATAAAGATGCTGGCATTTTAATAAAAATGAAATTGCAAATTTTCATCGTAAACTATATTTAGTTCATCAGTTTTACATACACAAATATAAATATATATGAAGTTAAATATCAAACAATTTTGGCTTAAAATTATCGTTCACATAGCACCTATATAATAATCAACTTGTATAAATTAATGCTATGTGAACGATAATACATATATTGCCATCACCTGGTCGAAAGTCCTACACATGCGAAGGCTACGACCAGCCATTTTGTGATAGGTTTTACTACTTCAAGCGATGCCTGTGCATGATGACCTTTTATAGTGGGAAAAGGATTTGTACAAATCTAATCCCATACTCTGAACATGGACAACATAAACTCGAAAAGAAAAACTAATCTACATCATTGAATATTCTCAGTGTTGCAGATTTTCTCTCAGAGTTTCCCTCTCCTAGAGAGATGTTGTGACAACAACGGAGGGACCTCCCGCTCCCAGTGGGTCAACTGCGAACCTGGAGATCAGCCCAGGTATTTTCACGTCCACACACATAGAAACGTGCATATATACACATGTGCACATATTGTTGGATGGTCATTGACTGCTCATGAGCCCTGCCGACCTTTAACAGGTATTATTTTTCGTCCTGCAGGATGTCCAGCAATCACCGTCCTCACCAGATGGAGCTGCCAGTTTAGTCGCGGACGACCCGACCATGCAACAGGTTGTACTGGGTTACATGTTACCAAAGCGACAACACATATGTATGTATGTATATGTATA
>NC_068983.1:148993161-148993496 GCF_001194135.2 Octopus bimaculoides | reverse complement strand
GCAAAAATCACACAAAAAAACAGGATATCACACCCGTTTTATAGGTAGAGTTACCAAGTTAAAGTGATGTATTTGGATAGATATGAATAATAACAATAAATAGAGCAAAAGGCATATAAATAAAAGTTCCTGAATATTTCGCATTTGTCTTGCTTCTATATGTTGGTTCCCTGACGATGAATATATGTGGAATTCCAGCAGCTCTTACTTCTTTGGAGTAGCGTGCACATATATTTTGAAACATATGTAGGAATTAAAGAAACTTTTATTTATATGCGTTTTGCTCCGTTTATTGTTTTTATATATATGTATATATATGTGTGTGTGTGTGTGTG
>NC_068983.1:148985082-148992894 GCF_001194135.2 Octopus bimaculoides | reverse complement strand
TATATATATATATATATGTGTGTGTGTGTGTGTGTGTGTGTGTGCGCGCGCGTGTGTGTGTATAATCGGTGTGATTTCTTTTCAATTGAACCATGTTACAAATCTGGACATAGTTTAATTTTTTTAAATCGTGAGCAGTTTGAAATTGCACCTTCATGCTTTATATACCACAGAGAAATCTTTGTGTTGATTGTTTTCTCTCAATCCTTATATCTAGATTTCAGTTGGCATCGTTGTTATAGCCATTGAGTAACAACTATGATTTTCTTCATATTTACCAAGTATTGTGTGTTTGATGCACCAACGACAATGTTTAGGTGCTATTTGTGAAACAACGTATATTTTTAAAACAAAAATGTGCATATTGCAGCGATATGATCAGTTGATTTGTCTCTTCCAAATATTGAGTTATCTTCAATGTAATTCCCGTACGATCAATTAAATTTGGATATTATTGAAGTATGATACAGTTATTTTTGTAGGATTCCACCACTTAAGCATCTCATTTTCATCTTGCCGTTACTATTGTCTGGTTACATACAATAATTGTTTTTAAGACAATCAAAAGATCTTGATCAAACATATGGTCTCGGGAGAAACAACACAAAACTGAAGCAGAGTGGTTAAAGACACTCAAAGAAGAGAGTGGAGAGTATCAGCAGGAAGATTTGAATTTGAGAATAGCCGAGGAGGTAATTAGAGATCAGTGCAGGAAAATTCCTAACTGGAGAGAGCCTGGCCCAGACGGGGCCCAGGGCTTTTGTCTTAAAAACTTGACAGCTCTGCACAAGAGAATCGCAAGACACATGCACGAAATACTGAGTAGTGGCATTCAAGTACCGGCCTGGATGTCAAAGGGAAGAACGGTACTATGTCAAAAGGACCCAAGTAAAGGGAATGCGGTTGGAAATTTCCGACCAATATCTTGTTTGCTACTAATGTGGAAACTGGTGACGGGCATCATATCAAACGACATTTATAAGTACCTAAATGAGAACAACCTACTACCAGTGGAACAAAAAGGGGTGTAGACGTAAGAGTAGAGAAACGAAGGATCAATTACCAATCGATAAGACTATCCTGGCTGACTGCAAGAAGAGACACAACAATTTGGTGATGGCATGGATGGACTGCAGGAAAGCACATGACATGGTCCCACACACGCGGATTATTGAATGCTTTAAACTGCTTAAGGTCTCCCACAATATCCTGAAGTTAATATAAAACCCAATGACAACGTGGCGACTGAACTCATAGCATGGGGAGATAAGCTGGGTAAGGTAAATATCAAAAGGGGAATCTTTCAAGATGACAGTTTGTTGCCTCTCCTATTTGTTGCCTGCATACTGCCACTAACGACCGTTTTACGATGCGTGTGGGGTACATGCTAGGCAGGATGAAAGTAAACAACTTCTGGTTTATGGATGACCTAAAGCTATTCGCTAAGTATGAGAAAGGTATTGAGAGTTTGATGGCAACTGTGCAGATGATTAGAAAAGATATTGGCATGGAATTTGGGATCGAGAAATATGGTGTGATGATTCTCAAAAGGGGTAAAAATCAATAAAAAACCAAGGGATCTAACTAGAGAGTGGAGAAACTATAGAGGAAGTCGGAGAGAAAGGATATAAGTACCTGGGTATCATTGAAAGTGATAAGATGAATGAACACAAGATGGAAGAAATGTTCAGGTAAGAGTATTTAAGAACTCAGCTTTTGCTCAAATCGAAGCTAAATGGCCGCTATAAGATTAGAGCAATTAACACACGGGCGGTTGCTTTGATGAGATATGGGCAGGAAGAGTATTTTGGAAGATGCATGAATTACTAGAGATAGACCGGAGAAAACGTCTTGTGAAGGTTGTGTAAGGGAAGAGGAGAATAGCCTGACTTTGTATTTGGTATGTCAAGGAGAGTAAAGACGAAATGATTGAAGCAGTGAAAATGAAGTGAACCTTAAAGTGAACGAAGCCGTAGATCCCATACAATTTAAGAAAGACCAGAGAGAGCCGATGAAGAAAATTTGGCAAGACAAGAAAATACACAGTCATTTCTGGAAGAATAAAGATGAGATGGATTGGAATAGAACCTGGCGATGGCTGCAGAAAGGAGACTGAAAAGGGCCCACTGAGGCACTAGTGTACAGCGCTCAAGAATAAGTTCTCAGAACAAACTACTCCAAATATCTCATTGATAAAAGCACTGACTCGCAACAGTGCAGGATGTGCTCTGAGAAAAAAGAAAGTATAAGCCATATTGTTTGTGAGTTCTGTAAGCTCGCACAATGTGAATACAAAAAGAGACACGACAATGTGGCCAGATATGTCCACTGGCTGTTGTGCGGTAAAGCAAACCTCGAGAGAGCTGAACAATTGCATGAACACCAGCCAGAGAGAGTAATTGAAAACGAACATTGCAAAATACTCTGGGATTTTAACATGCAAACTTTGACTTCCAGGCAGCCAAGGTGTTAAAGCACCAAAGGCTGTGTATTGTTGCTTTTAGAAAGGACAATCAAGAGTGCCTAATAATCAACGTAGCAGTTCCAGGAGATCAACATATGAAAGAAAGAGAAAAGATTGATACATAAGGAGAGCTGAAAATTGAAATCTCCAAGATGTAGCAGCTACAAGAGTCGGACACAAGAGTTGTTCCTGTTGTCATCGGATTTAGTATCACCCAACCTGAAGAAACATCTGGACACTTTAGAAATACCTTACCATCTTGGTGTATTGCAAAAATGAGCTTCACCTAGAATCGCACGCAATCTGCGTAAATTACTGTCTGTCTGAGGTCCTTGTGACTTGACAGACAGTGCAAATCTCCGGTACACATAATATCTTCAATCTACAACATCACAATATTGGATAGTGTGCAACATTTTCAATAATAATAATTCATTGTTTGAAACATATTTTCTTCTATTCAATTTTCACTACGGCACCTGTCTAAGTCTTCGGAGATTCTCTTACATAAAACTTTTTTTTATTTCTTCTTTCACTTGATTCACTTCTAATATGATCAAGTATTGATACCCAGTATCATCAATCCTTTTCATTTCTTCTGATGGTAATTCTGTACCTTGAAACCTGTTAACTTTCCATCTTGGCAGAAATATTGTTCCATATATTCTAAAAACCATATTACATTTGATTTTCTTGTTAAAGTAATAAACTGTGTTTCACAATAGGACTTGTTTAAGCTTCGTCCTTACCATACGATTTGAGGTAATATAGGGTTGATCTCTATTTTTTCCCTTTAAATTCATATCCAGCTGTTAGTTTTTTAAGCAGCTATGTTAAAGGAATCATGCCCAAAACAAATAGTAAACGAGATGCACTGACCCCTTGGGAAATCCCTCAGTTGATTCTTAGTGTCTCCAGGTTTCGGTCATATGATGTGAAATCAGCCTTTCAGCTCTTTATGATTGTGTATGCTCAGAGGAAAAGTGTTCAGAGCGGTATATAAGGTTTTCCATAGAGCCCTTTCTGGTTGAAAGTCCAAACAGAAACATGCTTGAAGACTGAGGAACACAAAGACACTAACATCTAAGAAAGTGGTGAATGGAATAGATTAAAGATGTACAAGTAGTCTGCGATAGAATGGAGTAGGAACACAATGACGAAAAGTGACTCTGGCAAAGGAAGCGTGTCTTGAAGCCATAGACGGAAAGCAATTGTATGTTCTGCCAAAGAGCAACCATTCAAGACAAGTTACACCCGTAGCAATATTGTTCCATATATTCTACAAACCATAGTATGGCTGAAAGTAAAAAATGTAGTTTGCGCGTGATAATTGTGTGACCGTATAGCATATTGTAAATGAGTGTAACAAGCTGGTCCTAAAGAAATCTAAAAGAAGACTCGATAATGTCGCAAGAATGATTGATCGGATGATATGTCGCAAGTAGGGATTGGATAGAGCAAGGACGCAGTAAGGGCAAACCCCAGAATGAGTAAACGAGAATGAAATGGTAAAGATATTGGGAGATATAATGATCCTGTACATTCGTGAAATTGAACAAAAAAAACTGAGAAAGTGCTTCGGAATGTTGTTGTTGTTGGCACTCCGTCGCTTACGACGTCGAGGGTTCCAGTTGATCAGATCAACGGAACAGCCTGCCCGTGAAATTAACGTGCAAGTGGTTGAGCACTCCACACACACTTGTACTCTTAACGTAGTTCTCGGGGAGATTCAGCGTGACACAGTGTGACAAGGCTGACCCTTTGAATTACAGGTACAACAGAAACAGGAAGTAAGAGAAAGTTGTGGTGAAAGAGTACAGCAGGGTTCGCCACCATCCCCTGCCGGAGCCTCGTGGAGCTTTAGGTGTTTTCGCTCAATAAACACTCACAACGCCCGGTCTTGGAATAGAAACGGCGATCCTATGACCACCTGTCCGCGGCCCTAACCACTGGGCCATTGCGCCTCCGCTTAGGAATAAAGAGGAAAGAAAGCAATTTAATCATAGATAATGCTTGTCTTGGTGTTGATGCAGTATCGAAAATAGGTGTTAAGCACATCAGTTATGACTATTACAGATGAGAAATTAAAATAAAATCATTAAAGAAAGTAAGTGTTATATCTGATGTTGCTGGAGTCTTGGGTACTCTTAAGTATCAAGTTTACAAACTGGATTGAAAAGAAAAAAATAAAATATGAAGATAGAGCGTCTACAGAAAAAGCGTTGCTGAACGAATCCTCCGGAGAGTTCACAAAAATCTGGATGGAAAGTGTTACGTTAGTTCTCTGGTCGTGGACTACTGATGCCTTGTGACATACTCCACAAAAGTTCCTACGTTAAACAATGATGATGATGATGATGATTATGGTGGTGGTGGTTGTGGTAATGACGACAACGAGATCAAAAATAACAATAACTACACGAAGAATATTGATATTTCAAAATAAAAAAAAAGAAATCTCATAAAATATGAATGAATACTTTGAAAGAAGATTTGAGGTGATGAAAAATACTTCAAAGAAAATCTTTATTGAAATTTCAAAGTATAAAATAAAACAGAAAAAAAATGTCTAAAAATATTAACGGACATATCCGCGACTGCATGATCCAAATAATTATAAAGAACACGCTAGAGAAATTGAGGTTAGTGACACTAAACATTCTGAACGACACAAGATCGTTTATTTAGTTATTGAAAATAGTCAGATTCGTAGTAACATTAATTTTAGTGAGATCCAATAAGGTGCTGATTAAGAAAGCTTATATTAAAGATATTAAAGCTTATATTAGATATATTCTAATGTTAATATTTCTTTGGGAAATTGCACTTCATATAAATTTTATCCAATGTGTCCCTATTTATTCATTTTCAAATCATTTGTACCTTCTCTCGCCAATCTCAAATGATTGTGTTTCTGGTTCTTGATTTTCACGTTTTTATGTTAGCTTTGTTTAATTTTGTTCTGGCTCAGGTTGTAGAATATATTAGATCTCAGTAACTAGATGCTTATTTTGAGATATTGTTCCATTTCTCCAAAGCAATGATAGCGTCCCAGATTCGAAGGGATTAATAGTTGTGAGCAAATTTTCTTCATTTGGCACATTCACTTTGACCATGTTATCCTGGGGCATGAGGTCTCTCTTTCGATTCCGCTGCGTAGCATCGTATGTGCCATTTATTTTAACCTTGACTTATATTTTGTATGTGAATCTAGTTAGACTAACTGTGTGGAAGCCTGCCAGATAAATTGCACCTGTAATTTGCTAAGGTACATCTTTGTCACGAGTTGTTGTCATTCTGATTCTACCTGAGATTTATGTTAAGGGTACAAATGTTTGTGTAAATGCTCAGACCCTCAAATTCAGCTAGACCCGTTGAGTGTTCACTCCACGCACGCACACAATCTAAGTGATGCAACATTCGCTTTTGTTCTTGGGAAAACAAAGCATCAGAACACAGGACCTGGTGCCATTCCTGCTTCTCCTCAGTTCATAGATTTGACCCAAGTCGACTTCAACACAGAGACCAATTTTGTGCTAACATAATGGCACGCTGGCAAAACGCTGCTCCTCTGAATGGAAACCGTACCTGCCATTGTGCCTCTCAATAAAACACATAGTGAATGATTCACAAGCACTCAAGCAAACTGAGTCTTCAACTTGTTCCATTTACCATAAGGTTTGCAAGGTACCAACAGGTCTCAAGAGGCATATTCGAGTCCATAGAATATGATTAACGATTTATTTTACTGAACCATCATTTGTTGTTAATAACAAGAGAATCCATCATCATCATCATCATCATCATCATCCTTATCATCATCACCACCACTACCATCATCATCATCATTATCATCATCACCACCACTACCATCATCATCATCATCATCATCATCATCATCAACACCACTACCATTATCATCATCATCATCATCATCATCATTATCATCATCATCATCACCACCACTACAATCATCATCATTATCATCATCATCATCATCATCATCATCATCATCATCATCATCATCACCACCGCTGCCATCATCATCGTCGTCGTCATCATCATCATCATCATCATATATGTATATATATATATGTATGTATGCGTGTATTAATTTACGTTGCACAAACTTCATTAATATATGAGTAACACACACACACACACACACACACACACACACACACACACACACACACATGTAATAAAAGATGAATAGACAATGGCAATTTAATACATGCTACAACTGATTTTTATTTACTTTCCCTCGTGTATCTGATCACATGACAGGTGATTACACGACGTAACGCACGAATTATGAATAAATTAGCATACTACTGAAACATATATAACAGGTATTCTACTATCATTTATCACTTATCACCATTTATTATATTCCTTTACCACATAATATACGTACTTCATGTTACTTCTAGGATTGGAGCAATGTGATAACTGATACCATCAAATAATCGTTCATAATTCTGTGATGGCATGATAAAATTGGAATATTATTTATTGATTAATTAATTAATTATTAATGTTACTATAATGTAAACTAGCAGCCAATTACATGTCGGAAGTTACCGAGTTACTAACTGCGATCGACATGACGAAAACTAATTAGTATATGTATATGTATGACGTTTATACATTCGTTTTGCAAGATACTTGATGTGAAATCGTGTGATATTGTTATATTTGGGGACGGTCATGATGCCAGTTTAGCCAATAAAACACACGCACTGCATATTTGGTGTTAATTTGCTTCAGCTGTATTAATTTTTACGTTACTGTTGTGTCGAGGCCCCCAGGCGAAGAAGTAGGATCTCCCAAGACATATAAATAGAGGTAGTCTGGCCGTGGTAGGTGTGTTGAGCACCAGTTTTTTTTGGAATTTGAGTTGTCGATGACGTAGAGTTTTTTATGTGAGTTGCAAAGTTGAGTATTTTTTGTTGTAAAATTGAGTGTTAATTATTGGTGTTAATTGTTGATATTGTTCGTGTTTTTTGTGTCTTCCCGTTGTGGAAAATGGAGAAAGCACCGGTAGGTGGCCAAAGTTATGCGGCCGCGACTGGAAAAGGAACAGAGGAAGGAAAGCTGGAAATAATCGAAATTAAGGTTGATCCGAAGAAGATGAAGGCGAGGGTCGGAAACACGCTGACGTTGACCCCGCCTGTGGAACTGACAGACGGTGTAAGAAAGAGAACTGTGGTTTTTAAAACCATGAAGGTGGCAACTAGAAAGATAGAGCTCGCGACAGTTGAGGAGATTGAGGAGTGCCTGAATGGTATCAGGAAACAAACAACTTTTGTAACTAGAGGAAAAAAATATGCCACTGTGGAGGTACG
>NC_068983.1:148984250-148984982 GCF_001194135.2 Octopus bimaculoides | reverse complement strand
ATATATATATATATTAAACCGGTCAGTGTATGCATACCCACATACCTCTACACGCACACATATACACTCACACACGGATTCAAACGACAGATAAATATAAAAAAAATTGTAAAGTAGATAAATACACAAACTTTATTGATAAGTACGTTCAAAATATAAACAAACACATTCATATACTGTTTAACACACATATACATTTAACATACATATATACATTATTACACCTGAAACACGCCTGTACTTAACCTACAGGTATATAAACAAACACTCTTTCACGAAATTTAACATATGCAAACATATACATACATACCAGACACAAAACCAAGCTCATTAAATCCGACATAGTTATATAAACTCATTAAATCACGTTTATATATGTAGCAACTTCATTTTCTTAGTATTATGCTATAATTAATTGTGTAATCCATCATGATTTAATATCGACTTTAGAATCCGTTTTCACTTCCAGACTTAGACATTGTTTACGTTTGCAAAACAGAGAACTGACTCTTCAACATACATGCACACCAGTGTGTATATAAATATAAACAAAACATGTATAGTTAACTTATGCTTCGAATGAAGAGATGATACACCGAAATGTTCATACCAACAATACGCACAGTAGATATCTAACAAATACATTTTCACTTTACAGTATATACACGTACGACAACCACCGTGTCATAATTCAGTCACATAACCAAATATATATATATATATATATATATA
>NC_068983.1:148982033-148983917 GCF_001194135.2 Octopus bimaculoides | reverse complement strand
CATAGCCCTCTTACTCCTACACTTATCGAACGAACACACCGTCCTTATTATTTTACGTTTTAACGATATCCCTCTCATTCCTTTATAGAAAATAGTATCTCTCACTCTTCCTCCTTTGAAAAAAATATAACGTTTCTCTTTATCCTCTCTCACTCCAGTCAATAAGACATATATTTCCGAGTCACCCATCCCTCTCCATCTGTTTCCCTCTCTCACCGACTGCCTCTCTCCAATCCTCCCCTTCTCTCTCTCACTCTCTCTCATATACATTCATATCCTTCCCCTCTCTCTCTATTTCTCTTTCTCTTTATCGCATTCTCTCCTTCCACCTCTCTGCTCTTAAACTTAAACGCTCTTTTCCTCCCTTTATAACTCTTAACATCTTTTCACTCATACTTTCTCCCCCCTTCTTCTTCTTCGTCCTCTCACTTTAT
This sequence comes from Octopus bimaculoides, assembly GCF_001194135.2. Taxonomy (NCBI): domain Eukaryota; kingdom Metazoa; phylum Mollusca; class Cephalopoda; order Octopoda; family Octopodidae; genus Octopus; species Octopus bimaculoides. The sequence goes on along the minus strand of NC_068983.1, from coordinate 148,983,483 downwards.
ATATTTTTCCTTGTCTCTTTTACTTTCAAGTTATTATTCATTAACTATCCTTAAGCTTTCTCTCACTTTTATCATTTCCTCCCTCACTCCAACTCATAGAGAAGCACACTTTCATTTGCTTTCAACGCGCTGTTCATACCCCCACTGACTCTATCTCATCTTACTCTACCCATTCCCTTCTCATAACCTACAAACCCTTTCCCTTCTCCCCTTACATCACTCCCACCTATTTTCATCCCCTCTCTCCCTTACATCCTTTTTCTCCTCTCTAGTAACATCTTTCTTTCTTTCTCAACGGACATCACTTCTTTCGGATTCCTCTCTTACTCATATTTCCTCAAGTAAAACTTTCTCCTCTTCTGCACCAAATTTTCAACTCTCACTCCTTTTATAACGTTTGTACCCTCCCTTCCCCAACCTACTCAAACAATTTACCTTTGTCACCTTCTGTCTCTCTCTTTCCTTATCCCTTTTTCTATTGCCTCTTACACTCACACGCACGCCATCACTCACGCTGATTGATACTCCTCTGATTATCACTCTTACAAAAGTTATCTGTCTGTCTCTCTCTCAAACAGTCTTTTTCACTTTCCTTACAGACACAAAGTATCTGAGAAGACATTTTCGTACACAATCTTACTTTCATTATAATATACACATAGACCCATACAAATAACAGGCGCATACTACACACATACACACACACATGCGCGCACGCACGCTTAGGTATTGAAAAAAAATTGCGTTCCCTTTCAAATTCTGTGTTGAACAGTTTTACTTTTCTCATAATCGTTCTCTCATCTTATAAACTCTTACTTTGCACAAGCTCTCTTCTCCCTCACATGCTGTGTCTTTCACTAAACAGCACTTCTGTATATTGTAATCAAAACTGAAGTTTCTTCGCGCGAACATACACGCATCTAGTCATTTTCTCTCTCTCTCTCATATATATATACACACACACACATACATACATACGCAAACATACATACATACATACTTGCACACACACACACACTCACCCATACACACATTCCTGTCTTCACTTCTCATTCCAACGAAACATTTTCTCAGACTCCGACACGTTCGTTCTCCCACATACATACTATGCCTGTCATACTAATCTTTATATTTCCACTCATACACAACAAACATACACATTCTCTGCTCCCACATACGTTTGACTAACAATCAAACACTTACTCCACACTTAAACACACACACAACCGCTCGTGCATGCGTACTCTAAATTCTTACACCTTTTCACATATGAATATTACTCATAGTTATATATATACATATATACAGATTAGCACACATAGAAGCGGATACGCTTTTCCAACATTGACACAAACAGGTACATGTGTTCTCTTGAATTTCCATACTAATACAGCATTTCACTCAAGCACACACTGAACCCGCTCTTGTAGATATAGCTGTACACCCACGC
>NC_068983.1:148975117-148982023 GCF_001194135.2 Octopus bimaculoides | reverse complement strand
GCTTTTGATGTTTCGGTTCTTTTTTTACATTTCACTAACTTAGTCACACTACCTCTCTCTCTCCGCCCTAAATCACTTCTCTCAACGTTCACAAACTCTGTCACCCATCCCTGCAATTTTTATCATCATCATCATCATCATCATCATCATCATTATTATTATTATTATTATTATTATTATTATTATTATTGTTATACCCACAATTTTTTTTTTTTATTCCTATATTTATTTTCGGTAACTAAAACTAATTCACCTTAGAACTTCCATTTTCTTTTTCACTCATTGACGTGTTTCTCGTTTTAGAATTAGTATTTTTAGTTGTAGGTGCATGTTGTTTACGCTTCAATCCCTTTTTCACTTCATCGTTTCTTCTTTACTCATTATTTCCCCCCACCCCTCACCTTTATATTTTTAAAAACCACCTGCTTCCAATATTCTCATCTTTTTTGCTAATTATTCTTTCTCCTTCACTACCCTTCCTTTCTTTCATCAACCATTTCGCCCATCTCTTAATTGATGCCACTTAATAAGATTGCTTGCTGAAGTTCTAATTTGTTATTACCCCTACTTTCTCTCTGTTGTAAATATTACCAATACACACTCACACACACACATTTGCGTAAAATGGTAGTGGGGTATATATATAATAACACGCGTGTCTTCATGGCCAATGTGGAAGCCGGTTGGTTGCTTTACCTGTTTATGTTACCTACCTGCCTACCTGTCTGCCCATCGCTTGAGATCTCCTTGCATGCGTGTGTTCCACATTCATTAACTCATTAGTTGAACGATCCATCCAGACAGTGAAGCTACTTCGTTGAGCACACGCATCTTTTTCTACCGAAAGTAGTTTGCTTTGCCCTTGTGTACCGGTGGAAATTAGTAATATAGTTTACTGACGTTGGTAGTGAGCTGTTACACCAACAAGTACTACCACTGTTTTAACCTATGTGTACGTGTGTTTTTTAACACCACCATCAGCATTGTTAGTTTCAACGACTACACGTAAAACAAAAACAAAAACAACCAAAGAAGCCAAATAAAAAAAAAAACAATAACAGCCGGTACTAGCAAATAAAATACACAGCCATAACAATAATCACAATGCGAACATCAAAATAGCAAAAAAGAGAAAGAATTAACATCATAAATTGCAACAGTAACAACATTCAAAGGGTAACTAATTACAAAAGAAAAAAAAAAGTTGTTAGACGAAGAAAAGTATGAGAAAACAAAACAAAGAAATTGTAGCATGAACAAACGCAAAATTGAAAATAAGTTGTGAAATACAACAAGCATGTTACATGTGTTGTTTTCTTAGCTACGTGGTCTCTGGAGTATTTTTGCATACGATCAAAGGAAAACTATTTTTTGAGAGCACACACACACACACACACACACACACACACATACACACACACACACACACACACTCTATCACCTCTAACACATACAGGAATATATACACACCAACACATACAGATAGCAATATACACGTATACATACACTTACACACCGACACACGGACATAGACATATACAACATTGTACGCGTATTTAAAAACACAAGTTGCAATTACGAAAATGATTTAAAGCTCTCGACGTGTAGAATTAAATTGGATACAGCGTCTAGGGTTTCGATTTCCAGTGTGTACTGAGACTCGATTTCCAGTGTGTACTGAGACTGTCTCGATATAATTTCACTTGGCATAATTTTGTTGAAAAAAAAATCTGAACTCCACGTCTTCACATTTACCAACGACTAAAAATTGTTGACTTTCATCTACGTCGCAAATAATTTGCTGTGTTTGTGGTAAGCACTGTGGTACAAATTTTCTAACGCTTTCCCCTGATACGAATTAAGTAGGTTTTGATTCTTAGTTAAAGCCAATTGTTTTTTTTTTTTTTTTTTTTTTGTTTCCACTTATGCTCTTTGGGAAACGTATGAAGGCCATATAATATCACACATTTCTTCTCTCGTATGCAAATGACGTAGGTAGAGCTTTCTATCGTACACACATACACACACACATGCACATCTTTGAGAAAAAAATTAAGCTTATCAGTAAAAACATAATACAACAAAAATAAATAAGTAAAAACAGGAATAAAAAAAAAAATATATATATTTAAAAAAAAACCCTATCTGCCTCATTGACAATAACAATAGTAAACAAACAATAATCGGGAATGAGAAAGTGAGAGAAGAGAGAAGACTCGGTTGATATCTTGTTACGCTGCCAAGACATACTTTGTAAATATAAACATAGACTTCGTGTGCATACCGAGAACAAAAAAGTAGAAATAAAAAATAAAAAAAATTAAAAAAAGCGCATATTTGTAAACACACCTTACGTAGCTCTGCCTTTGCTGTACGCTATACCATGCAGAGGCCTTTCTTTCTTGTGTACTGAGAAAAGTGTACTTATAAGAAAAAGGTGTTAGCTACCCTAAGGTTTTGGTGGGATGCAAGCTTGATATCTAAGCTATCCGATACCGGTAGAACAACAACAACGAAAGGCTTAGAGAACGAAAGGAATAATAATAATAATAATAATAATAGTAGTAGTAATAATAATAATAATAATAATAATAATAATAATGATAATTGTTACTATTTTATTAGCCACACAAGTTCATTAGTAGCTGCCAAGTTTTGCACGCACACACAAAGACAACTTTCAGTAAAAACATATATTAGGGCAACTGCACATATCTTACGTTTAGTGATTTCAAAGCATCTAGACAAACACACACACACACACATCATCATCATCATCATCATCACCACCACTGACAACACTAACAACACCAAACACTGCACGTACTTGAGGCACACCGCATTTGCGTTCGACTGTGCATTTGAAACACGCAATAAAAATACTATCGAAATATATAAAAGACAATAGTTTTCTAAGGTAGACACACGCAACAACGTTAATTACATTTAAAATGCTGAGTTCGAAAGTTACGTGCATGAAAAAATGTTGTTTTAATTTAAAATTTAATGAGGTAAGAGTAAAAACATATAAACTTTAAGGAATATTCCATATAATAAACACACGTACACAGAATGTATAAATTTTATTATGCAATAATAAATACAATTAACCGAATTGAATAACACACGCATTCATTTTGCCACACACACACACACACACACACACACTGTGTCGTACAATCACACACATTTTTACATATTTTCAAGAATATAATGTAAATTATAAAATTGCCTCAGAAAATTAATAAACAGAATAATTGAATTATCGAAAGGAAAGGAAGAAAACGAGAGGAAAAAAAAAAAAAAAAGAATTTGGATATTAATTTAAAAAAAAAATAATTATAATGGTATTAAATTATTATGAAAAACGTAATTACTGAACAATTTGATTGTGACGGAGGACGATCGTCATTCTTTCAAATGTAAACAAACACACGCATTATACAGGCAAAATACACTCGCACGCTCACACACGCAAAGATGTAATGTATGTATGTGTGTGTGTGTACATATATATGTTTTATGAAATCCTCACAAGAACAGCAACAACTGGTACTGCATAAATATCAAAAAAGAAAGAAAGGAAAAAAGCTTAAAAATATATATATATATATATATATGTATAATTGATGCAACTAATGAGATATTTATTAATGAATGAACTGAACGGCTTTTGTTATTATGGTAATTGAAATCCAGTGAGTCACGTGTCATGGGATCATGTATAAAGTTTGTGCTCGCGATGGAATTTTATGTAAATACAGGCTGACATCTGGAGAGAAAGCATCGATAACAAAACCACCGATAACAAAACCACCTGTGAGGAGAATATCCTGAAAGAAAGAAAGAAAGAAAGAAAAAAAGAAACAGAAAAAGGAAAAAAAAAAAGGAAAAAGTAAGAAACGTGAAACCAGGAAGAGAAAAGCGACTAGGAAAACACTGTGTCTGTGTATCTGTTGCAATTGAAAGAAGAGAAGAAAGAGAAAAGGAGAGAGACAGAGAGTGTGTGTGTGTGTGTGTGTTTGTAAGTAAGTCTATTGAGGGTGGGGCGAGAGTTTGATAATAAACTCGACAGATTATATTAGATGGTTTTAGCTTTGCTAAGTGTGTTTGAATGAGTAAGTGAAGGTATTTGTGTATGCGAGAGAGAGAGAGAGAGGGGAGATAGAGGGTAGCAGACTGCGAGAGAGGTAGTATAGTGTGTGTGTGTGCGTGTGCGTGCGTGCGCGTGTGTGTGTGTGTGTGTGTGTGTGTGTGTGTGTGATAGTGCATGCGTGTATGTATATGTGTGTGTGTGTGTGTGTTTTGGTATGCGTGGTGTATGATAAAGAGAAGGGTGTCACCGCCTGAAGACCGGCCTATTAGTAAATATCCTGTTGGGCGGTTATTGTTGTATAACAAGCGAGTGTTATATATAGATAGATATATGAAATAAAAGCCAGTACGGTGTTGACCGTTCTTTCACAACAGTGTCGTCGTACCTTTACATGCTGCCACCATTAGTTGCTGTAAAGGAACGCGAGCCGACGGCCCCGCGGCCAGTCGCAGTCGCAGTCGTGACGGCCCCGTTAGGCTCAATTCATCAAGTTTGCCATCAACAAGAGAAGCAGCAGCCGCAGCAGTAGCCGAAGCAGCCGAAGCAGCCGCAGCAGTAGCAGCAGCAGCAGCGGTAGGCGAAACACGGAGGCTGGACCGCCCTCAGGAGGTCCCGGATGATTGTGGTGCATCCTGTATGTGGGAGGGAATTAAGAAGAATGCCAATATGGCTCAGTATACCCATGTAAAAGCACTGCAGCTGCCCCAGAGGTCGTGTCGAAAACTGGGTCTAATCGAGGTGGCAATGATGGTGATGCGTATTGAGATAAAAACTATAGAATTCTGGCGGGCAGTTATTAGTGAGTGTTTAGGTACCTTTCTTTACGTTTTGCTTGGATGTAGTTCAATGTTGTATTGTAACGACGGAAGTTCGATTTTGACCGGCCGCGTACAGGCCGCTGTGGACAACGACATGAGGGTCGACTCCTCAGGAATTCATTCGGCCGGCGACCATCGAACGGTCGAGGATCGCGGCGTAAATTTTGGAGGCAGTTCGGACGCACAAGCTTATCTAATCATCGCACTCTCTTTCGGCTTGATTATGGCCACGCTAGTCCAGTGTTTTGGACACATATCCGGAGCCCATTTTAACCCTGTTACCACAGTTGCTATGGCTCTCACTTGCAAGATCACACCTCTTCGTGGATTTTTCTATGCAGTTGCGCAACTTGGAGGCGGCATTGCTGGAGCAGCACTTTTATACGGGTAAGTCTACCTAAGCATATTAATTTACTCTGTTCTTATATTACCACTTGTTATACACTGTATTTCCTGTTGTTATTTTATGCTACATAATTATGGTTCTATGATCCATTTCATGTTTGTTATGCTGTCGAGGTGGTTACTACCTTTTAACCCTACGTGGTCGATGAATTGAACACAAAGTACTGGTGTCGATCTAATCGAATGCATCTCATATATTTTATTATTCATAGAACAACAATTAGGGGAGGGCACTTGCCTTTCGTAGTCAGGGTGATCTTGAATCTGTGGGGACTTGTGAAGGGCCCTAGTTGGAGGTTTTCCTTTATCAGAACTGTGTCTTCCATGTATGCTATGTATATTTTCTATCGCATTCGCTCTTTTTTTCTCTCTCTCTCATCCGATTCCAATTAAACATCCATTCTTCATTTAACTTGTCTTTGCAATGTCTCCTCAAATAAAATCATCATCGCTATCGCCACCACCACCACCACCACCACCATCATCATCATAACTTCTTGTCACTCTTTTGTCAGTAAAAGAAATCATTACAACAGGTCAGCCGGTATTTAGTTACTTCCCTTTGCGTTCTGAGTTCGAACCCTGTCTAAGCTCGCGTTGATTTTTTTCCCCCCACTCCTCCGTGTTCGCTAAAATAAGTAGTAGTATCTGGCATATACTGTTGGCAGTGACGGTGGTAGTTGGAGTCGATGTTAAATCGAGAGTGACGCACACCTCACCTACCTCTACCACAAATTTGCAACCTTGTACCAATTTCAGAAATCAATAATTCATGTACACAACGCATCACTGCAAACTTTTCTTTTATTCTCTCTGAACTTTTATTTATTTATTTTATTTATTCATTTCTTTATTTAAAGCGAGTGAGGTAGTGCAGCATGACTGCGCGATTAAGAAAGAAATTCGCTTAGTAACTAAATAGTTTTTAAATTCATTTCTATTGCGTGTCACTCTGTTTGTAGCCTCAGGTTGAACAAAGCCTGACTAAAGAAATTTGACGAACAGAAACTGCGTCGACTCCTACAAGAGTGACCGTTCCTGTTTTTGTGCAGTAGGCTTCATCCCTCACCAAGTTTAACACCACCACTTGGACATTCAGCGTGTCTTTAGCGGGGTACATTATGTGGTAAAAAATTAACGCCTATGTCTCCGGTTTGAAAATAACTCCTTGTTTTCTCAATTACAATTCTTGGGACTGGATAATCGCAAAGACACCCTAATTTCTTCCCTCTTGAAAAATATGTGAATTATTGTGTTTGAGAGAGAGAGAGAGAGAGAGGATCTCTCTCACTCTATCTCTCGATAATGTTTGTGTGCGTGTGTGCATGCACGACTGCAAAATAAACACCTGCACGAGTGACACGCACGTAAATACACACAGGCACAAAAGCATGGTAAAAACAGATACAAGGACACACACAGACACATACAGACACACACACACACACACACACACACACACACACACACACACACACACACGTTCTCAGCCCAATGTGCGCATAAGCATATACCCACGTGTGCACATACAAACAGATCCTTTCCAAACACATGCGCTTGCTCCCACAAAGGTTACACAAGTTATAT
>NC_068983.1:148971552-148973378 GCF_001194135.2 Octopus bimaculoides | reverse complement strand
ACACACACACACACACACACACACACACACACACACACACGCACATATATATATATATATATATATATATAGCGATTTTATTATCGGAATTTTGTGATACTCTCTATTCAAAGAGGTTAGGCTTAAGTGAAGTATATCTATTACAATCAGCAATCGAATCTGTAATGCTAGCCGAACTTACCGGTAGTTCGATTCTAGTATGCTTGCCGATTACGATGCGATGTATATAAATTGAACAGATTAAACCAAATAATTCCTTTTTTAACGTTTATGTAAATATAGATATCTAACATGTGCTACCTTCAGTTGGTTTCTATTTATATATGCAACATGCGCTTATTACGTGTGAATATGCGCACGCTTCTGCGCTCATACAAATATTTGTATGTGCGTGTGTATATGAGTGTGTGTGTGTGTGTGCGTGTGTGCGAGAGTATATGAATGTGTGTGTGAGTATATGATGCGCGCGTGTGTGTGTGTGTGTGCGTGTGTGTGTACGTCTATGGCTTTGTGTCTTTGTATATTTATAAGATTTCTTGTTTACGTTTTCCTGCGTCTAAACATTCGCATGTATATACGTACATTTTTCGTTATTTCTCTATAAATAGAAACATGCGGCTACTACATGCAACACTTATGCAGTTTTCAAAATAAGGCAGAATATTGTTTAACAGTCTTCTTCTCTCTCTCTTTCTCTCTCTCTCTCTTTCTCTCTCTCTCTCTTTCTCTCTCTCTCTCCCTCTTATATATATATAGTAAGTGCATCATATTTTAATTTTGGCACAAGGCCAGCAATTTTGAGGGGAGGTGCAACTCGATTATATCGAAATCAAGTACTTGACTGTTACATTATTAATCTTGTTTTTTTTTATTTACTCCCGAAGGCAAAGTTGAGATTCGATCTTAGAATGTAAGGTATCAGAAGAAATGCCGTTAAAGTGTTTTCATTTTGCTCGATGCTGTAATGATTCTGCTAGCTCGCCGTCTTGGATATGTTGATAATATAACATTAAAAAAACAACAAAAAACAGAAAAGAAAGCAGAAATGCTTTTACGATATTTTGTTGCTGTACTGCAAATATTTAATCAACAGTAATGTAAGAGCGATGGGCATCCTGTTCTTCATGGTTAAGTTTTGAGTTCCGAACATGCCTTTCACATTTTCGCTTTCACCCTTTAGGGCTCGATACTAAACAAGTACTGAGATCGATATAGTCAACCATTTCGTTCCACAAAATTTAAGGCATTGATTGTACTTACGTAAAGAAATCAATACCATAAGGCTACCGTGGCCTCAGTAACAGGCACCCAAAATTCATAGAATTTTCAAAGAATCAAAGAGAATCAAATGTGCTACCTGTTCTACCACATAAATATATTCCTATGTACATGCATAAATATGAAACCGTATATTTTATTACACTCACACAAATGCACTCACAGATTCTTTTTTAAGTTGTTTTGTTTGATTTAGTCATCACAGTAAAAGGTAATGCTGGAAGCTTTTCCTTTGAATATAAACATACACACACACACACACACATATATATATATATATATATTGTACACCGTATTAAAATCGATTTTACTCAGTGATATACATTTATATACAGCCCCCACCAAACACGAATGCACACTCCTAAATATGCAAATTTCCTCTCCCCTACTGCCGAAAGTTTAATGTTTACATTAACGCACGTGCATTAATCGATTTTAAGCAGATGTATGTGTCTATATATAGGCACTGTTCGGATGACTTTTTTCTAATGTTTACATTAAAGCGCATTCACATATGTTCGCTCACAAATGTCCGCGCACAACGCTCG
>NC_068983.1:148970102-148971206 GCF_001194135.2 Octopus bimaculoides | reverse complement strand
TATATATATATATATACATACATATATATATATATATATATTGTACACCGTATTAAAATCGATTTTACTCAGTGATATACATTTATATACAGCCCCCACCAAACACGAATGCACACTCCTAAATATGCAAATTTCCTCTCCCCTACTGCCGAAAGTTTAATGTTTACATTAACGCACGTGCATTAATCGATTTTAAGCAGATGTATGTGTCTATATATAGGCACTGTTCGGATGACTTTTTTCTAATGTTTACATTAAAGCGCATTCACATATGTTCGCTCACAAATGTCCGCGCACAACGCTCGCGCGCGCGTACACGCGCACACACGCACACACGCAAGTTTGAAATAGATGTAAAATTGTGTGGCTACTCTGAGTTCCTCGCAAGTTGAGATACTGCAATCGACAAAAAAAGATGAAGGAGCGCATATAAGGAGAAATTCTTAAGTAGCAACCGCGTTATCGACGAAATATTTTGAGCACGTTTTCCTTCTCGTTTGCACGCAACACGCACAAACATGAGTGCGCGCTATATTCAAAAGTGTGTCACTTCTTTCGAGTTTCTCGTTCCCGAAGAATCTTAAAACCGCAAGTTATGAGTCGTACTGACTCAACTTTGAACAATTGTCACTTCACTCCACTACATAGTATTGAGTCACACTAATATTATGATGTGTATTTTACCCCCATCCCCACCAACACACTTGTTCATATATTTATTCACATTCTGTACGTATATATAACTATATGCTTGTGTTGTTAAGAAGCTTACTTCCTAATTTTATGGGTTCAGTCCCACTGTGCGACAACTTTGTCTAGTGACTCACACTATAGAACCGGGTTGAGCAAAGACTTGTGAGTGGAACACGGAAACTGGAAGACGCTAGTTTATACATACATACATACATACATACATACATACATACATACGTACATACGTACATACATACATACAAACATACATACATACATGTATGTTCTGTATATATATGTATGAATATATATGTATACATGTGTGTATATATGTATGAATGTATATATATATATATATATATATATATATACATGTGTGTATATATATGTACGAATATACATATATATATA
>NC_068983.1:148968897-148969695 GCF_001194135.2 Octopus bimaculoides | reverse complement strand
TATATATATATATATATATATATATCAAGTACTAGTGTGAATTCATTCGAGGCATTGCTCCGGTATGACCATTCTTCAACGACTGAGGCGCATAAAAGATATAAATATATATAATCATATAACTTGTTAATCAAACCAAGCGTTTTCATTTTCTTAAAAATGAAAATGATGATAATGTAAAATATGTTATTTCGAAGCCAGAGAAAAAGTTGAATAGCCATGTTACACATGAAAAAACATAAGGAGCGCATACGTTAGTGATATTTATATTTATGTGATCCTGTCTGACAAAAATTTGTCTATGAGGAAGCATATTTAACGTTGAAAAAAAAAAGTATAGACGTAAAATTATATATAGACTATATATAATGTAATATAATATATGTATGATATATAAATACACATACACACACACACACACACACGTATCTATCTATCTATCTATCTATCTATCTATCTATCTATCTATCTATCTATCTATATATATATATTGCCCTAACTCTTCGAAACGCTTAAGGAAATGTTCTCTTTGTGGCATGTTTGTTTTCCTGTGTGTTCCTACCGTTGTCCCCAAAAAAGTATGTTTTCCATGCTCTGTTTATGTTCTCGTTTTTCAGTTTGTCCACGTTTCTTTGTGATGTCCTGTTCCCAGATATGCATGTATATATACATGTAAATGTAGGTATGTACATACATGTACGTATATATGCATATACTCACATATTATTTGCATTATGTATATATATATATATATATACATATATATGTATATATATATATATATATATATATATATAT
>NC_068983.1:148966697-148967362 GCF_001194135.2 Octopus bimaculoides | reverse complement strand
ATGCTCTGTTTATGTTCTCGTTTTTCAGTTTGTCCACGTTTCTTTGTGATGTCCTGTTCCCAGATATGCATGTATATATACATGTAAATGTAGGTATGTACATACATGTACGTATATATGCATATACTCACATATTATTTGCATTATGTATATATATATATATATATACATATATATATGACGGGCTTCTTTCAATTTCCGTCTACCAAATCCACTCAAGACTGACTTTGGTTGGCCAGAGGCTATAGTATAAGACATAGTATAAGCACCTCTTTGAAGACACACGTTTTGTAAAATTTTCTTTATTCTATTAATGGCATTGAATATTTATGGTCCTTTGAATCCCTAATCTGTTACGGTACCTGTCGCTTACTTTGGAGGGAGTGCACGGTACCATTCGTACAGAGCAATAGCGCTCAGCACTGCGTCTACATATCTCTTTATGTTAAGGTTAGGTACCAACCCTTCCAAAATTTTCCATGTGTACATTGTCATATATCTCTCGCTCGAGTGGTTCGAAGGTGCATGTAGGCATGCATTCGTGTCTGTGTACACTCACACATAGACGACAAAAGTGTGTATGAATACAGTTACACAAACACACACACACACACACACACGCACACACACACACACACACACACACACACACACACATTCTTTCA
>NC_068983.1:148963002-148965527 GCF_001194135.2 Octopus bimaculoides | reverse complement strand
TATATATATATATATATGTATACATATATGTGTGCGTGTGTGTGTGTCTATATGTGTATACGCATATATTTATGTATATGTGTGTATGTATATATATATATATATATATATATGTTGCATATATGTATATATACATACATATATATGCATATATTTGTATATATTTGTATTCTTGTATACACCCCCCCACACCACTCCCCCCACACAGGTATACTCACGTATAACATGGTTCTCAGCGAAAAGGCTGTTGCCATATGGTGGTATCACCTGTATTGTTACTTTTTCAATAGCCATTCGCATGTACTTGGCTTTTTATGAAGGAGGGAGTTCGACATTGCTACCCCCTGTTGAGTTGAGTTTCTTGCCGTTATGCAGGTTCATGTGGGATCTTGGAGAACAGACGGTCATGTTGGTACTTGATTACCCCTTCCTCCATCCGACCTAGATCTGACAGGTTGTTTTGACAATATATTAAATCGGTAAGGGCTTTTGATTCTGCATGGTATTGCAGTACCTGTTCCTTACTCTAGACCGGACGGGTGTGAAGTTCGGGTAAGTGCAAGCTTTTCTGTTCAATGTGTGTGTGTGTGTGTGTGTGTGTGTGTGTGTGTGTGTGTGTGTGTGTGTGTGTGTGTGTTTGTGTGCGTACGTGTGTACATACACACATACATATATACATACACACATATACTCACCTGCATTTTTCTTCTTATTCATAAGTGACAAACATACTACACACTCTGCCACGCTGTTTCTGCCAGAGATAATAATATTAAGGCTAAACGTGTCTGCTAATTACACTTTAATCCAGTAACACGTAATTAATTCAATGAAAGAACTGATTTATCAATTACGAATGACGGAAACCCATGACCAACACCATACACAATCATACCTACATATCTGTGTATATGTGTATGTAAATGTATGGGTGTATGTGTAAGTATATGTATGTATGTGTATGTGTGTAATGTATATATATACATATATATATATATATATATATATATACATATACATATATTAATGTACCTGTGTGTAATGTATATACGTATATATATATATGGTTATGTGTGTAATATATATATATATATATATATATATATATTTATATACATGTGATTGCATGTATACATATACTCTTTTACTCTTTTATTTGTTTGTCATTTGATTGCAGCCATGCTGGAGCACCGCCTTTAGTCGAACAAATCGACCCCAAGACTCATTCTTTGTAAGACTAGTACTTATTCTATCGGTCAGGTATACCGAACCGCTATTCTACGGCGGCGTGAACACACCAGTATCGGTTGCCAAGCGATGGTGGGGTGACAAACACAGAGACACAAGCACACACATACACACTCACACGCCACAAACACACACACACACACACACACGCGCGCACACACACACACACACAAACACACACGCAGACACACATACACATGTATATTCGACGGGTCTCTTTCAGTTTCTGTCTACCAAATCCACTCACAAGTCTTTGGTCAGCCCGAGGCTATAGTAGAAAACACGCAGTGGTATATATGTGCATATATATGTATCTAGGTACGTGCATGTATATATATATGTGCATATAGGTACATGTATCTAGCTATTTAGTATTTGTATGATGTTATATATATCTGCATATATATTATTTCTCATTACTGTATATATATATATATATATATATATATATATATATATATATATATATATATATATATATATATATATATATATATATATGTATAATAGTAACAGTTATAAAATCAATCGTTCCATTCCCAAATATTCGTCTCTGTACAAATGATCGAAGTTGGTAAAATCTTAAATAACTTCCATTGTGTATTTTGGAGAGATTTCCGACCATTTGTTAGCTTAATTACTTTATCTTCTTCATGCTGTACCATGAGAGTTAGTCAAATCATGAAATAAAAGACAATTTTAATATAATTAACACTCAAACGTCATTAACATTAGCTTTTTTACGTTTTACACGTATGATACTGAAGACATGAGAATATTACATACTTTTGCATGTTGTTTTACGTGTGTTTTGTTCTGCGTTTCACAATTAAAGAAACATGTAAGAGATTTTCAAAAGTGTTTTCAGCATAATCATATCGAATGTACGAATATTTTTGCATCTGTATTGTCACGCTGCTTGCCTACTTCAGTCGTTTGGAAAATCGGTATCGTGAAACCCATATTTACGACAGAAGAAGGTTGAACTTTCTGATAAAATAGATGTCGTCTATTTTAGATATTGAGTACATTTTTCGTAGTTTGTAAACACAAACGTTCATCGGTTTTTAAATATATATGTATGGCTGTGTGGTAAGAAGCTTTCTTCTCAACCACATGGTTCCGGGTTCAGTCCCACTGCTTGGCACCTTGGGCAAATGCCTCCTGCTATAGCCTCGGACCAAAGCCTTGTGGGTGGATTTGGTAGAAAGAAACTAAAAGAAACACGACGTATATATATATATACATATATATATATATATATATATACATATATA
>NC_068983.1:148955470-148962852 GCF_001194135.2 Octopus bimaculoides | reverse complement strand
CCATCGTGTATATATATTTATCTATATATATAATACGTGTGTGTGTGTCTGCGTTTGTCCCCCCACCATCGCTTGACAACCGATGTTGGTATGTTTACGTCCCCGTAACTTAGCGTTTCGGCAAAAGGGACGGTAGAGTAAGTACTAGTCTTACAAAGAATGAGTCCTGGGGTCGATTTGTTCGACTAAAGGCGGTGCCCCTGCATGGCCACAGTCAAATAACTGAAACAAGTAAATAAATAAAAGAACAAAAGGAATATGTGTATGTGTGTGTGTGTATGTGTGTATGTGTGTGCGTGTGTATGTGTGTGTGGTGTATGCATGTGTATATATATATATGGCAAATTTCCAGGTATTATGTGATTCATTTGCAAACTGTCTGTCATTGAAATATCTTGTCTGTAAATTATGGCATCATTCTTGACATTCGTATTTTTTAATGAGTTGAGATTAATCTCACATTCAATAATTCAAGTCATATTCTTAGTCGCCGACATACGTAAGGGCATAGACTACCTTGCTATATCACCTTCTTCTATAAATGGTTAGCTTTGTTCCAGTTCATTAGAAATCTTATATTTGTGTGTGTACATACAATGTTTGGTTTTTAGCCTCACTAACGCACATAGATGCATATGCAGTTGTGTATTTAAGAAGTTGCGCGTTCGATTTAACTGTGTAACAACATAGTCGTTTTCTTCTATAACCTTAGGTCGGTCGAAGCCTTCTCCGTTAAATCAAATATGCAGAAGCTGTATGCCCGTGAGATTGACTGCATCAGATTAGTCGCAGTTTCTCTTTATTTTCACATTAGACTTAGAGTATTACTTAAGTCTCAATTAAGATTCTTAGGTAAGATCATTGGTGTTGTCATTCTTTCTTTGACTAGTTCTTCTACGTATGCAAAAAACAACCCCCCCCCAAAAAAAAAACCAAAACTAAAATAAAAACAACAATTTTGTACATCCGAAGTAAATTATATATATCATATATAATTTATTATATTATTCAATATTTTATATATTTTCTTCAATAGATGTGCTGTTGTAGATCGCAAGTACATATCCTGTAGACTTTGCCCAACTGTTTCCCCTTAAATCTTGACAGCGGTTACTGAGTGAGCATAGTTCAACCTAATGCTAGCTCCTGTTAATTTGACAAGTGCTTTGTTTGCATCCTGTACTGAGTTAAACTCATGGATTTTTTTTTGGTTAAGGGATGGGCCTTACCAAGTTGATTTACTCTAGGTATAAATACAGGAAGACTGTAGTTTCAGTGGTATCCATACCTAATGAATTATAGACTTCTCTATCATGACGTCAACACATGTAAACGTATAGCATTCATACATCTATGAATAGAGGGAGGTAGTTACATGGTGGCTGGCTGCTCCTTGTAAGATCTTGACTTCTTATGTTATTGCTGTTTCCCAGCACGAGATCTTAGATAACTTTTGAGCCCGGAAAGGCGTTAGAAGAGCTGATCGCGTATAGTGCAGCACTGTTTCATTTCATCATTGGCTCCATTTTCCATTCACCTATTATGAATGTTCAAGTGCTGCTTCAATCCTTCACGCAAACTGCAGGTTTTTGACAGATACTGAATTGAAAATGGTCATTTAGAAAGTGTTGTTATATAATATCTTCATAGGTAGTTGAGTAATTGTGTCCTACGTGTATACTTTTTTTTAAATGTACCCTACACGCTCATAACCCTACCCCCATGTTTATATATTTAAGATCCACATGATGTATTTCAGAAATGTTTTGCTCGCTTTCACTGAATTTTTAGAACACATATCCGATGGCCTCTGTCTTTTCTAGAGACCTCCGGCTGCTCAAGACAATAGCTTAAGCACTTAATAATATAACCGTATGTATGTATGTATGTATGTATGTATTTGCGTGTTTACTTGATATGAATATTTATAAGCATGAATGCTATGTACCTGTTTATGTATGCACGTTATATATATACGTTTGTCAAACACTATTAGTCTCATTTGTCTGAGTGTGGCGCTAATGCTACTTTTCGAGATCAGAACTGGGAGGTTACTTTCATTTCAGTAAGTAGTTTTGAAGGCAGTTGATTTCAAAATGTGTGTGAGTGTGTTTGTGTATGTATAAATATATTTATATATGCGTGTGAATATGCGTGTGTGTGTGTGTTTGAGGAATGATTAGACGTGTATCATAACGCAGTTTAGTAGCTCTGTGCGCAACTGTGCTATCTTAGGACATATTCGGATTAAATTCCAAGCGTTTTGCGTTAACATTATCTTTTTCCCATCTATCTATCTATCTATCTATCTATCTATCTATCTATCTATCTATCTATCTATCTATCTATCTATCTGCCTGCCTGTCTGTCCATCCGTCTCGCGTATACATACATGCATACATACGTACATACATACATATATATATATATATATATATATGTCAACACTAAGATGTACATACATAAGTATGTCGACACACATAAATATACAATAGTGGCGACATACATTTTTATCTTTGTGTATCGATGAAATAAGTAGCAGTAATATTGTGCTATTGATCCAATCAGCTAAAACATCTCCATTGTAAAAAATTATCCTTCTATATATTCAAAAGGAATCAGAATATTATATCAAGTCCCTGAAGAAATATTATCTTCCGCGAAAAAAGTATGTGGCCTAGTACCAATGTAAAAAAAAAAAATCATTATTAACATTACTATTTTGCTTATTAACGTTCGTTTGGATTCTATTGCACAATGTTCCTTTCAATAGAATTTGTTAATTCCCATAGAAGCCTTCCTTTATTTGTAAACATTCAAGAAGTTTACAGCAAATGTTATCTGCATATCGGCAAATGTCAAAAATAATTACGAAAATTAACAACAAATGGTGCTTGAAATTTGTGTAAATGCCCAGAGAATGTGTCTGGCATACTAAACCAGAAGTAATACGAAAGTGAACAAAATCGCGGCAGTCTGTTGTCTTTTCACGTGTTGTCAATAACTTGGGTTTCCACCTAATTTAAACTTCACAGCAAAACTGAGCAAGTTTATATGCACAAACTTAATTATAACTATTACTACATGTTAGAAAGTATAATTAACCACTGATCTCTCAACGTGTAAGAATTGGTTCGCGAATAAAATTGTCTTCGCTCCAAGTGTTGCACACTGTCGTTTGCAACAAGTCGTTAAATGTGTCTGAATTAGAAATTTCTTTACTCATGAATTGTCATTCACTAATGAATGTCTGGGAGAATATTAGAATATTTACTCGTGTATAGTTCTTTATTCATGTGTTTAGATTATTTAGATGTTTGAATCTGCACTCAACCGATTTAGACGAACATAGGTAGTTGGTAGGGACAGTATTTCGTCACTATCAGCATTAATTTGCATCTGTGATTCATACATCTAATTCCCAGCGTCCTAGGTCCACTTAGCTAAAGCGTGCATTATATATTTTACAGCTGCACAAGAAGCTCCATGGAAAGGACGAGTGATTCGCCACAGTACTTTTCATTACTCAATTCCACCTACGGCAGACAAAAACTGAAACTATCCGCAATATGTTAGGGTATCATAGACGAAGAGGCTTACCGTTCATCTATTTAACGTTACAGAAACCAGCAACGCCTTTACTATATATTTTTGTTATTTGGACGAAGATTAACTTTCGACTTAGTTGTCTATGCACTCATCGAATCATTTACTTCATTAGATGACAACGAAATTGCCGGCTTTTGTTCTGTTCTTTCTACAAAACCACATGAATTCGCAAACATGTTATTGAAAAGCTTTGGCGCTGTTGGTAGGCTCACAATAGTAGCTAAATTAATGCTTTCACCGATATCAACGGTTCATTGGTCTTCTGCTTAGTTTTTATCTTTGCAAAGAACGGTAATCACTGGCAGGTATCATTTCCGGAGGTTTCTTTCACTTATTCTTGAAAATTTGATGAATTGAGTCAGTTTAGAATAAAGCATATTGATTGAAACACTCACACACACACACACACACACACACACACACACACACACACACACACACACACACACACACACACACACACACACACACACACACACACACACACACACACACACAAACGTACATACAATGCTATTGTCATAACCATTGCAATCATCACCAACGTTATTGTCGCCGTTATCGTTGTCATCATCACCATCATCATCATCATCATCATCATAATAATCATCATCATCATCATAATAATCATCATCAAGACACCACTCCGTGCGACGCTCACCATTACCAGATGATCATGAATCAGAATAACCTCCTGCGTGTATATATGTATATATTCATACAGTGTATAGGGACCCACACTCAAATATGCGTGCATATATATATATATATATATATATATATATATATGTGTGTGTGTGTGTGTGTGTATGTGTGTGTGTACGTAAGTTTGTATTTTCGTACGCACAGGTGAAAATATTAATCTATAGTTATGGCGTTTGTTCTGCAGTCATGAGGTTTCAAGTTCGACTCCTTTGTAACATCTTCCCATCTTATGCGTCTTCAGCTTAGCCTCAAGTTTAGCTAAGCCTTTTGCGTGGAATTTAGTAGATAAAAATTGTGGAAGCTGGTCGAATGGACTCTATCTCTCATGTAATGGGCCGAATTGTTACATACTCTTACTGTGCTTGAAGATTGTAGTAAGTTTAGATGTCTTTGAGATACTTAACTGCACACACGCTAATTAGGCAAGTTCAATCGATTGAACAATCAGAAAAACCATAATCAAAACCGAGGGAGGATCCAATCACATATTTATGTGTATTTATGTATCTGTGCGTGTATGTATGATTTTCTATTGTGATCTGTATTATTTCTTTGCACTTTTTATTTGTGAAGACAGTTTTATAAATTTGTACCTGTGTAATATGTGCATATATATCGGTTTAAGTATGAATATACTTGCAATATTTCGAGTCCCAGACCGGGCGTTGTGAGTGTTTATTGAGCGAAAACACCTAAAGCTCCACGAGGCTCCGGCAGGGGATGGTGGTGAACCCTGCTGTACTCTTTCGCCACAACTTTCTCTCACTCTTACTTCCCGTTTCTGTTGTGCCTGTAATTCAAAGGGTCAGCCTTGTCACACTGTGTCACGCTGAATATCCCCGAGAACTACGTTAAGGGTACACGTGTCTGTGGAGTGCTCAGCCTCTTGCACGTTAATTTCACGAGCAGGCTGTTCCGTTGATCGGATCAACTGGAACCCTCGACGTCGTAAGCGACGGAGTGCCAACAACAACAACAACAACATACTTGCAATAACGTAATGGTTACACATACATCTTTAGTTCACACACATGTTCATGTACATGGCATATGCATCCATGACTGTGTGAATATATTCATTCGAGGAAACTGAAACAGAATTTCTGAAAATATTTTATAAACCTTTACTGTATCACTAGTCAATTAGAATGGGAGGGGAGGGGCATGAATTAACTTGCTGCGTTGCACCTTGGGAAAATCAAGCATTTCCAGGCTTTTTGGCAAATCAGTTGTTAGAGAACCTAGTGTACCTATAACAATCGTTACAACTGCGGAATTATAGTCTGGGAATAAGTATTTTAAGTTTCATATTAGTTCGTCATGAATGTTTCCTTCTTGCTCATAGAACAGTGTAAGGTTTGTTGTGTTTGTACTGAATTGAAGTTGTTATTGAAAGTATTCCTTATTTTTAAAGGTATGTGTGGATACTATTGAAAATATGGCAAAGTAGTAATTTGTAGACATTTTTGAACAGCTGCTTATGACGTTGATATATTTTGCACTAGTTTGGCACAATATTTTCTATCACAATGTAAAAATTTAGAAGCATCCTTATCTTTCTTATTGGTAAGGTATTTAGTGGCTTTCTCCTGAGTCTGAATAGCGAAAGTGTATCATTCTTAGTGAAATTTGATCTGTGTCACAAGTTCAGGAGAAGCCACTTTTCCTGTCAAATACTTTTGGTTTCTCTGTATGGTGGGATTTCTACCCATGCATAAATTCTTGCTGATAAGATGGATGTTTCTTCCCCCAAGCTACTGCTTGAGTAGGTTAGTCTTGCTAAATTTGGACTACATTGAACAGCTGTACATTCAGAATACTAGTTCAATCATTCATTTGCTCTCGAGATATTATTTTTCACTGTTGAGTTCGCGTGTTTATTTCTCCCGTTAATGTTCAGTGTGAGTTGGCGGAGTGACACGATGCAGTCTTTTGGACTGACTGTATGATCCTGACTCCATTCTAGATCTTGTCATTGTTACTATTGAGTTGGATT
Organism: Octopus bimaculoides; assembly: GCF_001194135.2. NCBI lineage: Eukaryota > Metazoa > Mollusca > Cephalopoda > Octopoda > Octopodidae > Octopus > Octopus bimaculoides. The sequence continues at coordinate 148,956,542 of NC_068983.1, read as the reverse complement.
TTACACATAGTAGTTTAAATCTTCCCGAGTTTGATGCTCAAGTTTCGAATCTCTTGAAGTATCCATTCTAGTGTGCCAAATGTTGGTACGAGCACTGGTACTATAGAAGCATTATGAGATATCGTCTTGATGATTGTCGACAGCTCTGATATACGTATCTTCCAAAGTCTGCTGAAGTACTCCCTTGTCACTCTAACTTTGCTCACAGCATCAATATATGGAAAATTCTCATCAATTACGAAATACTTCTAACATTCGTCATAGGACATAGGGGAATGACTTATTGATATCAATATTTCTTGTCTGTTTAATAATCTTTCCCAGATTGGTTATCATATATGAACATTTATCCTGACCAATCTCCATTCTTATCTCCTGTGAAAATGTGACCAGCTTTAATATCAGTTGGCGAGGTGAATATTATCTGAATAGAGCTTCAAATCATCGTAAAAACAAAATGGAAACAAACCAAAACGTGTGTATGACATTAAATTTCCTCTAATCTGTAGTTTTGGTTATTTCCTCAACAGGTGTGACAAAAGGTTTTCTGCCACTATGAACAGAATCACAGACAATTTATCATTCTGAAATATTCCGTCTATATATAGTTCTGTTTGTGGTTGTCGCAGCTGTTTGAAAATGTTGGTGTATGCGAACATGTATCTGCACATACATACATACATAAACAACCCCACCACATATATATTTGTATAAATGTATATACATTTATATGCTATCTATATATATGCGTGTGTGTGTATGTGTATGTATATATATATATATATATATATATATGTGTGTGTGTGTGTATGTATATATATATATATATATACACACACATAATATATTTATATAAATGTATACATATATTTATATATTCATACTATATATGTACATATATAAATGTATATATAAATATATTACACACACACGCATACATACACACATCTGTGTAGCTATATATACAGCTATACACATATCTACATATTTATATCTATATAGACATATATGTATATATCTGTGTGTGAGTATATATATTTATATATTCATTTATATATATATATATATATAT
>NC_068983.1:148952309-148955206 GCF_001194135.2 Octopus bimaculoides | reverse complement strand
GAGAGAGAGAGAGAGAGAGCGATAATGAAACAGAAGAGATAAACATTTTTCTGTAGTCTGAGTGTAATTTGATATTTTATAATTTATTTAAACTCATATCTCTTGTTCTTTTATTTTTTTTATCTTTCACTGCTACAGTTGCTGTTGCTGAAAACTTAAATGCTGCACATTTTTGTTCTTGTAATTGCTATGACTGCATTGTATGTTTCTGTTGAAGCAGTTTGATGTTACTGCAGTTATTGTTGCAAATGTTTTTAGTGCAGATATGCAGCACACTTAGTATTACAGCAGTTGGTTGTCACTGTACTTATTGCTGCTGTTGCAATTATAGTTGTTGTTTCAACTGCAGTTAATACGCAATATTTTTGCACTTGGTTTGCTTTTGTTCTTACTAATGCAGATGCTGTTACTGCAGTTGTTTTATCTACAGTTGCTCTCATTGGTGCTGTTGTCGCTGCACAAGTTCATGAGATTGAAAATGTTGCTTTTGTTATACCGTCGTCGTTGCCACTGATATCGAAGATGTTGCTATTGTTGTCTTCTGAAGTTGAATGATACCGAAAATGCTGCTATTGTTGTCGTGGCTACTGCTGTTGTTGCAATTATTTTTGCGCCACTGCAACTGTTGCTATTGTTATTTTCGCTACTGCAGCTGTTATTACCGAATGTAGGCGACATCCGAGATGTTGCGATTCTTATTATGATCGTTTCAGTTGTTGCTATTACAGTTGCGACACTTCAGCTTTATATACTATTGCAGTTGTTGTTAACGCTGCTTATTATTGACACCACTGTGGTTGTTGCTATTATTGCTGCACCACAGCAATCGTTGTTCTTCTAGTTACTACAACAGTTGTTGCTGCTACGGATGTCGTGTAGTTGTTGCTGCTACTTTGTTGTGACTACAATTCTTGTTACTACTGCAATTGTTGCCACAGCAGTTTTTGCTATTGTTGTCACTGCAGTCGCTGATTCTTCAATTGCAGCTTTTGTTGTTGTCACTACACTAAAGTGTTGCTAGAGTTTTCCCAATAACTTGGACAGCAACGTTTCTGTTATTTTCTTTTTTTTAAATCATTATTTTTACTTCAACATCTATTATTATTATTATTATTATTATTATTATTATTATTAATATTCTTCTTCTTCTTCTTCTTCTTCTTCTTCTTCTTCTTCTTCTTCTTCTTCTTCTTCTTCTTCTTCTTCTTCTTCTTCTTCTTCTTCTTCTTCTTCTTCTTCTTATTATTATTATTATTATTATTATTATTATTATTATTATTATTATTATTATTATTATTATTATCGTCACGAGCTGGCCGAATAGTTTTAGCATCGAAGAAAGTACCTTGCTACATTTGTTCTGACACTCTACATTCTGAGTTCAAAATCTCACCGAATAGCTTTGCTTTTCTTCTTTCGAAATGGATAAAATAAAGTGCTGGCCAAGTACTGGGGTCGGCTCGACCCTTCCCCTAGAAATGTGCCTAAATTTGGAGCAATTATTAATATTGTTATTGCAGTCATTACCATTATAAAATGTTGTTATTGAATGTTGCCGTGAATGGAAGTGCCTTCAGCTTGCTCAAAGAGTTTTGGAATTTTGACCAAGTACAACTAAAGAAAAACATTTCATTCGAGATAAATTTCTAAAGAAAGCATTCTGGAATGCGTTGGATGTCTACTTTTTGTCGCGAGGAGACCTAAAGCCCGTCATTTTTCGACAAATTTTATTTTTATGTTTCTGCTTGCATTCAACTGAAGATGACATTTCCGGAGAGAAACACCCCATCAAAAAAGTGAAAGTGAATATAAATATGCAGGAAAGACAGGGTGGAGAGTAATTTTCGATGTGATGTCACGGCAAAGTTTACACGTTGCTCACGATTAAATAATATTTTATCTGTGAAAAACAAACATCAGTTTGAACAATTTGAACGACACAACAATACATTTTCCAAGTTAGGATTTTTACTTAGTTTTTATATTTTGTTTGCAGGATTCATGATGTGAACTCGTTAAACAGGACTTGTATCTACAGAGGGTCATTATGCCAATAACAACAATAAACATGCTCTGGTTCAGTTTCACTCCTCTAAAGTGTAAAACTGAACAAGTGCATTTATAATTATTGACATAATGACCCTCTCTAAATATGATAAAAGGTAGGACTTTTAAACAAAAGACAGCCCTAGGGAGAGCGAAAGGCAGATACATTGAGTGAATCAGGTAGATAGGTAAATTACTCCTCGATCTCTTAATGTTATTGTGCATTTTCACCCAAGTTTTGTTATACATATATTTCACTTAGGCAGAGCGATGCTAATAATCTGGTGTTCGATCACAATATACATATGCTTTATAATAAAGAGCGTAATATGGAATTAAATAGATGAGAAAGTAATAAGAAATTATGCAATGAAATTCATTAGCTTATAGCTGTTGGATTTGCTCCTTGCGTATCTACGGTATCCTATCAACACTTGATGTCTTCAAAGTTGTTTACTTCCCGTTGCGCTTTATGTTATCGCTAGCCATTTCTGACATCTGCGAGTTGGTGTGCCTTGATTCTTATGAACTCCCATACCAAAATCGTACACACACACACACACACACACACACACACACACACACACACACACACACACAATGTGCGTGTCTGTGCTTGTGCGTGTCTGTACTCGTGCGTGAGTTTGTGTACTGATCTGTGTACTGAGTTCGTGCAACTGAAGTGACAGATGAAACGTAAGCCGTCAGAAAATAAATAAACTCCACTTATAAATTCTAATATATAATAGATGTGCACATCCCCAGAGATAGAAGCACGGTTTTGTGGTTGTGAGTAAAATATCGCTTACATAATTTGGTGGCGTTTAGGAAAACAGCAGATAGGAATTCAG
>NC_068983.1:148948351-148950908 GCF_001194135.2 Octopus bimaculoides | reverse complement strand
TATATATATATATATATATATATATATATTTACAGTTATATACATACATGCGTATATAAAACAGTGGAGGCACATGGCTTTGTAGCTAGGGTGTTGTTCTAATGATCTTAAGATTGTAGTTTCAATTCTTGGACCGAGCGATCCGTTGTGTTCTTGAGTAAAACATTCATTTTCATGTTGCTCCCGGGAAGAATATACATGCCAGAGAAACTGGGAAATCGACTCTCTGCTCCTTACGAAATAATGTGGCCTAACCTATATAATAAATGTCTACGTTAGTACTTAGAGTTTCTCGGTTCCTTTTCCCACACCGAAGCAGAGTACAAACACGATACAAACATATTTTTGGAAGCAAATGGTGCTCCACCCAACAAATGTTCAAAATGTCTTGCACCTCTGCTTCACAAATAATGCTGTGCTCATCCAAAATGTTAATGTGACATCAAGAATTTTCTTGGCCATAAATTATTTAGAACTAGCCCGAGATAAACTGCAGACATGCAACCTGAACTTTCTTGTACCTAATTGGAAAGGCATTTAGAAAGAAATCCATCCGGGAACAAAACTGGTCTGCCAGTCTCTCTATGCAGGATATTGGCATAAAGCTACAAAACTTTATGACAATCAAGCAAGATATATGCAGTAAATTTGCTCAACAGAAAAAACAGTTCAAAGAGATAAGAAAATGGTATTGAGAGCCAAAAATGGCTGTGTGGTAAGTATCTTGCTTACCAACCACATGGTTCCGAGTTCATTCCCACTGCGTGGCACCACTAAAGCCTCGGGCCGACCAGAGCCTTGTGAGTGGATTTGGTAGACGGAAACTGAAAGAACCCCGTCGTATATATGTATATATATATATATATATATATATATATATATATATATATATATATATATATATGTGTGTGTGTGTGTGTGTTTGTGTGTGTGTGTGTTTGTATGTGTGTATGTTTATGTATCTGTGTTTGTCCTCCCTAACATCGCTTGACAACTGATAGTGGTGTGTTTACGTCCCCGTAACTTAGCGGTTCAGCGAAAGAAACCGATAGAATAAGTATTAGGCTTCAAAAGAATAAGTCTTGGGGTCGATTTGCTCGACTAAAGGCGGTGCTCCAGCATGGCCGCAGTCAAATGACGGAAACAAGTAAAGAAAGAAAAAGACGAAGATTAAAGGTCTCAAAATCGTCTAAATTGGTCACTAAAGGATGGTAAAGAATCCTTTCTCAAACGAGCACTTCTTGAAATTGAAAATGAACTCAAACACTGAAAAGAAGAGAGCAGCAATTCCAGTGTCAAACAGTGCGGCACCTGGAGATTGATATGAGAAACGATGCATCGTTTCATGTAATATTACCTAGATGGTAGTAATGTGCAGGAGAATGACCGGATGGTTTCTTAGAACTTTCAGAACAAGAGACCAGAAAATTATGCTGGTTCTCTGGAGGACATAGTCCTCAGCATTCTGGACTACTGCTCTCAACTATGATCATTCCACAGTATCAGTTTACTAGCAAAACTCTAGGCATGTTAGTGGCGCTACACCTAGAAGATTGCATAAATAACTTATTTGAGCCACTGGGAGGGACTGAAAACATTGTAACTCTACTCCTAGAAGCGAAGGCGGGGGAGATATGCGGTGATATAGATATGGAATATCTTGGAGGGATGGTGACAAACTGTGGTACCTAAAATTACACCAGCCTCCGAACACGAGTCACTTACACTGTTCCAAAAATCCCACCCATCCCGTATAGAATAAGAACCAGATACTGCAACAGCTTGGCATTCAAAGGTCCATAGCTATTAAATATCATGCCAAAAAACCTGAAAAATATGCATAGAACGGGGGAAGGTTTAGGTACTTCTTGAAAGCATCTTGACCTTCTGCTGTCCAAGTTCCAGGTGAACCTACATGACGGCAAGAAAGTCAAACGAGGACAACAATATCAAATTCCCTTATTAGCCAAAAGCCAATCACGTAGGAATGACCATTGAAAAGGTGAGAATATCGGTGGTTACAGTCTTTAGACCGAAACACATAAAAGTTTATATGTGTGTAGGGTATATATATATATATATATATATATATATATATATAATGAGTGTGTGTGTTTGTGTGTGTATAATGTGCATATAAATATATATGTATATAAATATATGTATATATACATATATATGTACATAAATATATATGTATATATATATATACATATAAATATATATGTATATATATGTATACATATATGTATATATATAATAATATAAATATATAGATATATGCATACATATATGTATATATATATATTTGTGTGTGTATATATATATGTATATATATATATATAATATACACATATATGTGCGCATATATATACGCAAGTATATACGTATACTTGATATTTCACACATATATTTCACATATACGCTGAGAACGATATAGTAACGTAACATGCATGCGTACATATCTAGATTTGATGCTACATGGTTGCCTGCATATTTGCTGCACAAACAGTCACAATGACTCTAAAATCAGGCGACTATAAAGAGTAATGTTCTG
>NC_068983.1:148947138-148947955 GCF_001194135.2 Octopus bimaculoides | reverse complement strand
TATATATAAGCGTGTGAATTTATGTTTATACACACGTACTGAATTCTATATATTAAACACACGTATACACGCGCGCACACCTTATAGGTATAATTTAGATATCTACCAATCCATCTCCAAGTTGGTGAGTATATTTATTTATGTATGTAGATTTGTATAGCTGTGTGTGTGTGTATGTGTACACAAACATGCATGTGCTCAGAAATGTAACTGTAGAGACACGCGTCCACACACTGGCACATAAAAGAGAATCTTACATAAATATACATAAAACATTCATATATATTCTTTAGATGTAGTAGATAATGCATATTACACACATATACTGATAAATTGTACGCTGTATGGCGAGTTACGATTATAAGCACGTACATTTGCATAAATTTATACTCAAATGTATTTTACACATATTTATGCATAGTAATGTATATACACAAATTTAAACAGCACGGAATCATATACACATAGGTAGATTGGCCTTGATTAAAATGCACCCCACCTTTAACTTAGGCGAACACGGGTTACGCAAATTCTTAATTACATTTCAATGTTAAATGTTACCTTACTTATGGGACATGTACTCTTATAGTAATTACTTTATATAAATACACTACCCCCCTCTCACATGTATGTAGTTGTGTGTGAATATAAACTTATTTATGAGTGTGCATACAATATATGCACACTCATAAATAACTATCTGTACATGTATTCATATATACACTCATATGTATGTATGTACACACATACATATATCAATACAGATATGGTGATATATATATATATATATATATATATATATATATATATATATATA
>NC_068983.1:148945082-148946928 GCF_001194135.2 Octopus bimaculoides | reverse complement strand
ATATATATATATATATATATATATATATATAAGGAGAGGGAGAGAGAGATTGCATATAAATAACCAATATCTGCACATGTGCGTGTGTGTGTCAGTAATCTTATACATAAATGCAATGTGTATGAATAAGAGATGGAATTAATGAGTTTCCATAATTTCCCCTGTTCTTGCTCTTGTCATCTATATTCACGAAGAATGGCGTGTTATCCTGATGCTGATAGTCAAATGATATGCGCCTTAATATCTCATGCGTATATATTACATATATAATTAGTGCCATAAATGTATGTACGTATATACGTTCATTGCACATACATGCACTTATATGTGTATGTGTATATCTAAACATACACAAATACTTTTGAAAACCACGCAATTTGAAAGCAAAATAGTGCGTGTCCTAGATTTTTGTACGGCTCCATACTTCATGCATCTCTGTATTCTGTATGTTTAGACATGTTCCTCGCCTTCCCTCATCCACTCACTCACTCACACACGCTCTCTCTCACTCACACATACACACATCTCCCTATCTATGTATATCTGCCTGTATAGACTTCTCCACGTCACATTGAAACTTTCTGAATTAATATCTGAAACATTTTATCTGAGTGGTTTTGATAGCGAGCAAGAATTAGTTTTTGCGTAGGAAACTTGTCACCGCTGGCCGCCAGTAACTCGTCGCAGATGACCGGAAGTTCGAGTTTAACCTTTTGGAATTTCATACGCGTGTATTTTCTCTACTCTAACAGACGCAAACTCTCCTCATGCGTGCGCACACGTAGGAAATGTGTATGTGTATGTGTATGTTTAAAATATAGAGGGGCGTTTTAACATACACATCGTGCATAAATACAGGCATAGCTATCTATCCATTTCTGTATGCACACACACACAGATGCTGTAAAATTACATTAATCGGTGTCAAATAGTGCGGTAGACCCTATTGTTGGGCATCTTCCCTTTTTTTTCTCTGTTTGGTTTTCCAAATTTTTTGCCTAAGCACCATTACTGGTCACTGAGGTCAGTCAGTCATTGTCTAATATAAAGTTGAAAACAGCAGACATCATCGCCTAAATGTTTTGCATCAGCTTTTATCAACTTATATATTGTCCTTCCATTAGTGTAAATGTCTTCCGATGTTAGTAAGATTGACTAATTTGGAAAAAAGGTGCGAAAAGAAAGCATGTAACTCTCACATTGCATTCGGAGATTAAAATAACACAACGTTCGAGCTGAGGTGACAACCGAAATGCAGTTCAACATGAACATATGTAGTTCACCCTTTTATGACATTGAGAAACTAAAGGTTATGTGAATGTAATTTATGTCTGAATGAAATATAATTAGATGTGTTGATGTGTGACAAACGTTACAAAAAGAAAAAAAATTAATAAATAAAATATAAACTTTCAAAAGTTAATACAGTGTTATCTAAGTGATTTCTTGTAAAGGGATCCAAGTGTAAGCCAATTTCAAAACCAATGGTCGTTGAAATCACCAAGCAATTACATAAAGATATGGGTATTGCATAGAATTGTGTTTTTATTATTGGGTGATTTAGGAGTTTTAAAGTGCGACGTGGAATTCGTTATCTTAAATCGTTCAAGTGAAAAGAGACCGGCAGATATCGAGTGTAATGAATAGCAGAGTCATCTATTTGATAATCTGATTATGAACAGCTTTCTTTTTTTTTGTTTTCTAAAACTGAGTTTCAATACATTGGTAGTTTTGATGATCTGTTAGTATCCCAGACTCAAAAGTACTCGATTAGCGAAATTGTGCTCTGCTTATATCATAGAGAAATTCAAGGTATATATGAGAAAATTTAATTAGTATAAAAATA
>NC_068983.1:148939956-148945072 GCF_001194135.2 Octopus bimaculoides | reverse complement strand
CTCTGTCTCTTACAAACACACACATACATAAATGTATAAAAACATATTTATAAAGACACACGTGTGTATGGGTGCGCGCGCGCGCGTGTGTTGTGAGAGTGAGAGAGAGAGAGAGGGGGGTGAGAGAGAATATTGCGAAGAATGAATGAAATAAACATGAAATGAAAAAGTCGTATAAATAAAAGCTCTTGTACGGTATGCTTAAATTTGTGGATTTAGTAAATATTTCGATGTGGATTTAGTAAATATGAAGAGCCTAACATTTATCCGAGGTCAAATTATTCATGCATCACAAGTATGGAAGCATTTGGTGAAGTCGATTTCATTTGAAAAGCGAATACACAAAAACGTCAAAATAGAGAGTGAAGCTTTTTGCCGTTGCTACGTCAATACCGGAAGTTGACATTGCATCACAAGTATGTAAGCATTTGGTGCAAAAACATCAAAATAGAGAGTGAAGCTTTTTGCCGTTGCTACGTCAATACCAGAAGTTGACATTGCATCACAAGTATGTAAGCATTTGGTGCAAAAACGTCAAAATAGAGAGTGAAGCTTTTTGCCGTTGATACGTCAGTACCGGAAGTTGACATTGAGGAACCTTTTTAAAGAAGTGAATCATAAATATAAAGCAATATTATTTATTTTTAATAAAAAAAATCAAATGAAGAGCCTAACATTTATCCGAGGTCAAATTATTCATGCATCACAAGTATGGAAGCATTTGGTGAAGTCGATTTCACGTGAAAAGCGAATACACAGACATCTCTATTTTATATATTAGAGATATCTATTTAAAATATATATAATATATTTAGGAACGCATACATCCATGTGTGAGTACGTGTATGTGTTTATATATATATATATATATGAATGTGTGCATGTGTGGTGTGTATAATGATTATTGAAAACTATATTTAACATAATTTAAAAATAATATTTAATATAAGAGTTTGAAGGACGTATGTGTTTTTATTTATAAGAAAGACTTTCAATGTTTATCCAGAGGAGAAAGTACAGTGCCAGTGATGCAATCTATAGCTTCTGAACGTCGTAGCTGGGAACATTTAATTCTCCGATAGGAGACTTACCCAGGGTATCTGTGACAGAGCAAACTCCGCTGAAATCACCCATGAGCCCGGTAATGTAAAAGATTAAGTTATTCCAAACAAGAACCGTCTGTCGGAGAAGTTTCGATGCAATTTCCATATTCCAAATTTCACAAAGCTTTAGTGGACCCGGAGCTATAGTAGATGACACTTGATCTAGGTGCCGTAACGGTGGAATTGAACTTCAAACAGTGTAGTTGCATTAGAAACTTCTAATTCACACTGTCTTTCATTTATACTTGATTGTTTACGCGTGTCTGAACAAACAAACAAAAGCAAACAAACAGTGCAGCCGAAATAATTTGAGGTATCAAGCTTTCGTTAAAAATCTCTAGACTCTGCGGTGCTGAAGTACATATGATTCCGAATATTCTTAATATTCAACTATTTGGGGCACGTATTACTGTTTGATTTAGCCCTAAAGGGAAATATAGTAAATTAAATATTTAGAATCGTGTCTACAATGATTTAATATCTGATCGTTCGTTTAAACTATGGATATCTTGAAATAATATGAATAACGTTTCGTTCAAGCATTGCTTGCAGCATGAATTTGAACGAAAATGTCCAGAAGAGATGGAGCAGTATCTCCAAGAATTGACTATATCGTCTGAAATGTCGCTGAAATTGTTTCTTTCAAAAGCCAAAAACGCTGCGAAAGGTTTGTGAAAAAAGTATATTTTTCTGTTTTCTTTCATGGAGGAATATATTGATGAAAGATATCTATAAAACAATGCCCGCCCAATACAATGTAACTTCCGGGCAAACTATTGTCATTTTAGAACTTTTTCTTCAATGCTTCAGTATGGCCGCAATCCAATGACTGAATCAAGTGAAAGGTAAAAGATTATATACTACATTTCAGAGAATGCCATGTGGGATTAATGAAGCGAATTCTTATATGAAATAGTCTTCCATTAGGCTTTTTATTGTGGGCAAAATATATTCGTATCTACATTTAAGCTAATCTCCAGAAAACTAACTTGGCTTGTCTAGGCTGTAATTCTTAAATTTATTTCATTGAGGTTTTTTCTCAATCCTAGCTCAGCAGCGTTCATACTGTACGAGATTATACGACGATCACATCTTATAGAAATCTTTTAGGAAAGAAATCAAAATTATAAATTACTGTGGCCCATCATGTGATCCTATGAAAACCTCAAATTACTTGTCACCACTTTTTGTTTTTTAACAAGGATGAGTTATTTAAAAATGAAACGGTTTTCCTTGTTTCATATTGATCTTGCTATTGGATTCTGTGATGCTGTTGGTGATAGTTAAAATTTTAAGAAGCAATTTAGTCATGGAAGGGCACTGCCCTTCTATAAATAAAGATTCAATCTCGTCATATTGCATAAATTTACACTGTTGTCTGTCATTAGTACCGCTAAACCAGTCTATTATGGACGTATTAATGTTTCATGATAGGAGAAAAAGTTTCGTTTTCTTTGTTTTTTTTTTGGTTTTAAGAATAACGAAATTTAAAATATGTTTGGTTTTTTTAAATCTGCCTGCCTCAATTTTGGTGCATAGATTAACCTGCGTATAGGTTACTAGAAAAAACATTTTTTGTAATCTTTAAATGTAATATCTGGTGTGTGCGAAGTCAAATTTTTTTGTTGTCTATTTTGAATTTTACGATAATTTCCGTGGCTTTCAATTTTATTAAACTATATGTATTAGAGCCATTTTTCTTGTGCTAGTTACGTTCTTACATAATCGTCTGTTATATGGATTTCTCACGATACTGTAAAACGTTTTTGGTTTGACAGACAGAGGAATTTGCATGGAAGAATTAAAAAACCTATTCTGAATTTACCGGAAGTTTACTCCTCAAGGTTGAAAAGGTTTGTTTCAAACAGTTCCAATTGGTTTTTATTTTTTTATTGTTGATAGTGGATATGTTTTTATTCTAAATCTGAACTTATTATCTACATTGGCTCCATATGCACTTTTGTCAGAGTACGCCTTTTCAACAGTATCTTTTATACAGAGTATTCAATTAACCGAATTCGCGTAGTATGTGGTAGACTATAAGATTTTGAAATACAACCGTAGAAAAAAACAATAAAACAACTATTTTTTGCATACAATACATTCAACCTTGTCTAAACTGTTCTTTTTTTCTATACATTTATTGATATGAGAATCGTTTAAACTATCTCCAACGAAATTTTTAATTCGTTTTATAAATTCTTTAATTATACATTTTAACCAGGTTTATACGGCCGGACAATGATTCTCAAGCTTTCTGTACTATACAGTAATAAGGGTCAATCGGATTAACAACAATTTAATTGGGTCTATACCAAACGCGAGTGTGTCGATAATGAAAACAACAAAGTAATGTCCATTCACTCCTTGGTTCAAAATTATTTTCTTTTAGAAATTTATCTACAATGAAGATTTATTACACAAACAAGACCAAAATACACCGGAATCTATATTTAATTTACTGAAATAGTATGAATAACTTTAATTTATTGAAATGGTAAAAGTAATATGATTATATTTGACTCTTTTGACATTAGTTGTTTATTCATCATGAAAATGGAATTTTACAGATTCATTTCATTCATATAAAACAACATTAATGTTCTGTTTTGTGCTACATTTCGACATTTTCTTACACTAAAAATCTGGGAAAAAATCTCATGAAATTAACCGAAATTGCTGTTATTTGTATATGCAAATAAACGATGAATTTTACACAGATTTAATGTTAAAAGGTTCGAAGTTTTGAAATCTTAGGTATTTAACGGCATTATTCTATTATCCGGTATACAAGGAGACGGACTACACACACGCGCACGCACTCACACACACACACACACACACACACACACACACACACACACACACACACACACACGTATGTGCACACGTATACATGCATGTGTGTGTGTGTGTGTGCGGGCACTTTCTGAACATGTCTGTATCTACCACACATTTTAGTTTAACAACATCTATCTATCTATCTATCTATCATTAAATTATATTTTTGAAATTCGTTCATTTTTCCTCAAACAAAAACATCAAACCCCCACCAAAATAAAAAAAAAAAGAAAAAGAAAAAGGAAAATAGAAGAGCAACAGCATTATTTCCTTTAATTTGTACAACATCACATTATATACTATTAACATACTCTTTATTCACGAGAAATTTAGCATGTAAACTTCATGAAATTTTGACGCTGTTAAAAAAATACTTTAATCTCATACACGTCAACATATAATACAAATTCGTTGAAGCGCATCTGAGTCTGTGATGTAGCATTGGTATTTCGTAAATGCCGTTAAATAAATAAACAACATAGCCCTCTCACTAAACAAACTTAACGATAATCAGGCCTAAACGTACCTTCTTTGCTCTCTGACATCATATATATATATATATATATATATATATATATATATATATATATATATATATATGTATATATATATATGTATAATGTGTGAGTACCAGTGTATATGTCTGTGAATGTGTGTATTGTATTGGGTATGCATATTTATAATACCTATATGTGTATGTATATAACTATATACATATGCATACATCTATATATGTATAAATTACCTGTATAAATATACACCATTTACATTACCTTTATATAAATTTACACATTGCCATATGTGTGTATGTGTGTGAATCTACTTTAAACATTTTGATTGGTTGACCAAGCATATCAAGGCAAATGATTAAAAGCAGTGGTTCTGTGCATTGCTATGTTTTACGATGTGTTTGTGTTTGTGTACGTTTGTGTGCTTACGGTAACGTAATTATAAGGAATAGATTTAATGGACGTTCGACAGGCGTATATTTCATGCAAGTCATTATAGTTGCTGATAAACAATAATAGTGCATGTATGTATGTGCGTATATGAGTGTGTGTGCGTGTGTGTGTGTGTGCATCTATACATGTATTTAGGTGTACGTGTATTTATATGTTATTTATGTGTATATCCATCTATATATATATATATATATATATATATATATATAT
>NC_068983.1:148937281-148939704 GCF_001194135.2 Octopus bimaculoides | reverse complement strand
TATATATATATATATATATATGCATGCGTACAACATACAGTATACGAAAGAAATAAAATACATCTCTCATAATTTACAGGTTGGCAAAAAGATAAATGTTATTCAAAACATATTTTAATAACGTTAACGTGAATAGATACAGTTGGTTTCATTTGGCTTTGAAAATGATAACTTACAAATGATGGCCTAAAATCACGATACATTATCGATTTCTGAAGCTTTTCATCATTCGGTAAGTCATTTCTGGCGGTAATTTTTGCAATTCTTCAGTGGTTATTGGTCGATGTTTGTAGAACTTGGCTCTCGGATAATTGCAGAGAAAATAATCAGAGAGGTAAGATCAAGCGATCGTCGCCGTGCAATGAAATCAAGTATCCTGGGAACAGTTTTCTCAAAACTACCATTCATTGTCTCTCTGTTTGAGCGGTGGCTCAATCCTATTGAAACCACAAATCCAAATTTTGGAACTCTGAGAGTTTTGGCTCAAAGTTTCGTAGCACCTTCACATGTTACTGTAACCATTTTGCTTCGCTCATAAAAACGTGAAGACACCAATTATCAAGATTTGCGACAATGCACCGCTCAGTAACTTGGGTGCTGTGTAACAGTCTTTCATAAAGTTGTTTAGGATTGTTTTCCACCCAGTATCGAAAATTCTGCTTATTGATATAGCCAGACAAATGAAAGTGGGCTTCATCGCTTGCAAGGAAAAAACAGTATCTGCAAGAACATTGTAAAAGTACATCCTCACAGCATATCATGCAGATTTTCCAGTCACGCTCATGAAGTTCATATAGAAGCATAATTTTATGTGATTACAACTTGAAATTTGTGTTAAAATCCTTCTGATAGTTCAATAAGATAATCTTAGAACACAAGCATATTTACGGCTGAACGTTTAGGAGAATGCAAAACGTTGTCTCATATCTTTCTGGAGATCGAGCAATCCGAGCTCTTCCAAGAGGTATTTCTTTTAGCGCGGAACCTATGGTCTTGAATTATCAATCCATAGCAGTATGGATTTTTCTGTCTGAAAGCGCTTCATTTCGATTTAGGTCGTAAGGGATATGGAAAGCTCTTTGTATCGCAATCACTGACGCACTATTCTTGACAAACGTTTCAACAATAAACACATAATGTGCATCAGTTCCAGACATGATATAAACTAAAGGAAAAATGCGGTAAAACAGCAAAAAGGCAGTAAAACAACAAGAAAAAGCGGTAAAACAAACAAAAAAAAAGGCGGTAAAACCATAGCTACGTGAAGACATTCTACCTGCCTAATTTCACTAGCGCCACTCCAGTAGCCGCTTAAAATGTTGGAGATTTTTTTGTGGCACCACACACACACACACGCACACACACACACACACACACACACACACACACACACACACACACACACACACACACACACACACACCAAAGATTACTCCGATTGCTTCGTGACCAAATATTGCGTTTCTCGACTTTATGTGTTCGGTAGTTTGCGATCAAGTCATAAATACTGCAAATTCTATTTACTGCTGATAAATAATCTACGATAGTTGACAGCTTTGAAACATGTCCTCTTGGAGTATCTAAACACAAATAAGGTGACAGTAATGGCAGAGAATTGGTTTATTGTTAAGTCGTAGACATCAACGATGAAGACCTTTTAAATTTAAAGTAGCAACATGTTTACTGTGAGGACTATGACAAAGATGCAAGAGATGAAACTGAATAGAGAATTTCCTAATATAATAATGGACATAGTGTTTTATATATATATATATATTTATTTGTCCAAAATCACAGAGTATGAGTAGGACGGAGTAGGAGAAAGAGTAGTATAAGTGAAGGGAGAGGAGTGAAAATAATAATTCAGTGAAGAAGTAGTGAGAGTAGTAGCCCTGAGGGAGAGAGAGAGAGAGAGAGAGAGTGGGAGAAAGTAATAGCTATGAGAGAAAGGAAGTGGCAAGGAATGCGTCGTATATCTTCTATTTTTTTTTTGCTGTCACAACATATGAATGAGGAAGGAGTGAAAAAAAATCAGTGTTTCAACTCTGTGTGAATATGTTGTGCGTGTGTGTATGCTCACCTTTATAAGTACATATAACATGCGGCCATACACATATATACATAAATATATATGCATACATTGTATACATACGTACAACTGTAGCTATACATGCACAAAACATGTGTGTTATGTGTGTGTGTGCACACGCGCGAATATTAGCGCATTAACCAAGAATATGATGCTAAGAACTTAAGGCAACATATAACGTTGCATTTAGCCAGGTGCATCTATACGCGCGTGGTTTCTGGGTAAACACTACGTCCCTAGCTCAACGTATGTGGAGTCGTGTGTGCTTGGGTTTTGACGTGTTGACCCATCCTGAGATTTATTTAAATGTATGTACATATTTCCTTGCATATTT
>NC_068983.1:148932722-148937263 GCF_001194135.2 Octopus bimaculoides | reverse complement strand
GGAGGCGCAATGGCCCAGTGGTTAGGGCAGCGGACTCGCGGTCATAGGTTCGCGGTATCAATTCCCAGACCGGGCGTTCTGAGTGTTTATTGAGCGAAAACACCTAAAAGCTCCACGGGGCTCCGGCAGGGGATGGTGGCGAACCCTGCTGTACTCTTACACCACAACTTTCTCTCACTCTTTCTTCTTGTTTCTGTTGTGCCTGTAATTCAAAGGGTCATCCTTTTCACATCGTGTCACGCTGAATATCCCCGAGAACTACGTTAAGGGTACACGTGTCGGTGGAGTGCTCAGCCACTTGCACGTTAATTTCACGAGCAGGCTGTTCCGTGAACTGGATCCCTCCACGGAGTGCCAACAACAACAACGTGTGCGCATGTACAAAGGAAGTATGTGAATGTTTGTATCTGTGATTATTATATACCTTATTTATATATAAAATACTACAATTAACCGTCATTTTTGACGGCACAGGGTCAGTTAGTTATGAAATAAAGAACACAATTCTATTTTAAAAAGTTTTGAAGACAGTAAGAAGATGATAAATGCATGCAGATTCGAATGTAGAGATAATGCTCCATATAAAAGGATAATTTTGAAATGTACTAAGGTGTTACGGGGACATGTTCAAAATGTAGAAAGAAAATGGACACAATTGTCTTTTAAAATATTAAATGAAATAACAAATAATAAAAGCATCGAGTTGTTTTTGTATATGCTTCATAAACCCTGAAAGCATAAAACTTTTTTCCAATTCAACCTTCTTTATTTATAACGAAATTCGTATGCAGAATTTTTTTCTATGTAAGGTGTTTCAGAAAATTTTAAAAAATCGTATTTTTTGAGGTCTTGACGTTAATGGATAACTTTACACACACACGCACGCACACACACACACACACACACACACACACACACACACACACACACACACACACACACACACACACACACACACACACACACAGAAGACGCGCACAAACACATACACACACACACACATTTGTTTCAATATTGCATTTTCGAATGCTGTTGAGATCATGCAGTGCACATTATTCATAGTAACTGAAGTATGTTTGTATGTATGTATGTTTTCTTTTAATTCAGTGTAAATTTCAACTGATTACCTATTTGGTAGTAAGATGTATGCATGTATGTATGTATGTATGTATGTATGTATGTATGTATGTATGTATGTATGTATGTATGTTCTCTCCTGTTTTTAATTATTTAAATTTCTCCGCTCAAGAAGGAGCTGGTTCTAACGAAGATACACAGGTCCATAGTTGGAATGTAGATAAAAAACAATGCCACATTCTTAACTTGAGAAAAGTTTTGCATATTCTGCTGTTCCACTTACGGGTTGTATTTTTTAATGTGCGAGTTTACTGGTTGATTTCTTTTTTTGAAAACCTTAGCTTACCCAGGTTATTACTTATTCGTTTACTCATAAAACCAAGTATACCAATTATTATTGATATAAATGTGAATGTATAATCTCTATGCATTTATGTATGCATGATGTGCGTGTCTATATATGCATAACACATACAAACACATACATGCGCATATGTGTGCGTTTATGTGTGTGTATATATATATATATATATATATATATATATATATATTCTTTTCTTAATGAATATTCCTATTGGTTCGATGCCATTCTATCAAACAAACACTTTGAACACCAGTGTAACAATTGCCAAGTTTGAACAATGAAGCTCTCTTTAACACTGACAGCTTCTTCTTTCTTTGTGATATTTTAAAGTAGCGAAATGAAATAACAAAAGCTTGCTAAATTCCACGTTGTTAAGTAGTCGTAGTAGTAGTAGTAGTAGTAGTTGTAGTTTTATTTTTTATTTTATTTTACATTTGTATTAATGCAGTGAGTACAGGTCTGCCTGTGCATGTCTTATACATACAATGTCAGTGACTTTTGTGGAACATCAGGTATCATATACAAATTGCAGGTCTCGTGTATGTCTATCATTCACTTGAATTCTGCGCTATTTTGGCAGGATGCTGAGTGATGATGCTGGCATCTAAATGTGTAGCAGGAGTGTGGTTGCGCGCACGCACACACGCGCACGTTTGCATGTCTTTGCATGTGTGTCTGTGTGCCTTAGCGTGTTCCCATAGTCTTCTATTTGCCGCAGTGTTTTCGGCGTGTATGAGAGTGTATGTGGTTGCGTGAGTGTGTCTGTGTGGCTGTGTGCGTGTTTTTCCATGTGTATATCTGTGTAGTGGTTAAATTATTGCGGTTGTTCAAGTAGTTTGCTTCGACACGTTATTACTATCACTGGTTTCTAATGATTCACTTAAACATTGTCACTGTAACAACATGTCAAAAATGTCGATTCGGGGTGGAATTATTTCAAGATTAATCCTATTTTCTTTCACTGTTTAACAACAGCAGAGCTAAGACTCTGATGTGAGAGAATGTAATAAACATTAAAATAAAAGCCCCCACTGTTCAATTCAATGAAAGAAAAGCTACGTGACCACTTCCTTCCTCGGGGGTTTATTTAAATGACAAAAGCTGTTGTAGTTTTGTTATAAATGATTGTAGGGGTTTGAGACAGGTCAAGTATAAGTTAAATCCCGAGTATTCTATTGAAGAGAAAAATGGACGAGCTAGATAATATCTCATTCTCTTGGAGGGCCGAGATTTGATTACGGCTAACAACGTGAGTTGGTTCACTCACTAACGGTATTCGGATTCTTTCATTTTTCTGTTGATAGCTCTACTGCTTAACACTATCGATACAAATTCTGCGTACATACAGATTTGTTTGCATACAAACATGCAAACATACCTAAATAATCACATACTCATATGTATGCAAAATCAGGGATAAGTGAGATTACTATTATTATTATTATTATTATTATTATTATTATTATTATTATTATTATTAGATTGTAAGCGTGAAGAGTAAATGCGTAAGTGGCAGCCATCATCCAACGGTAAATATATTACTGGATTTTCTACGATTGGACATCGGTGATTGTAACATGAGAATGAAGTGACTGGTGTTGGTGGTGGTGGTGATGGTAGGTGGGTTGTGAGGTGAGGTGGTTGTAATTATGGTGAAGTGATGTGAGGCGGGTTTGAGATGGGGTGGCTGGCATTTTATGGAATTTACTTGATGAGAAATATATCCCTGGAGTGACATTGAGTTTTACACGGTTAATTTTGACAACGTTTCAGTGATTGGATTAGTGATAAGGATGAACTATTGGCAGGCTTAGTGATGGAACTACTGATAAGGTTTGGTGATCGAATATATCGATATATAGCTAATGGTTAGTGTTGATGAGGTGGTGGTGTCTGCGATCGTAGTTTTCGTTTGGTGGTGATGGCTGGTTGTGGTGTCGTGTAGGTGGATCGGTCGGTCGGTATTGGTTGCAGTGTTGTGGTTGTTTTTGAGGTCGTGGTGGTGGGTAACTCGTATCAGAATTACAATAAGAAAAGTAGATAGTAGAAGAAGAGTAGGTAGAAGGAAAGAGGTAGGTGCGAGAAGAAAAATATATATACAAAAGGTAGAAGTAAAAGAAGACAACCAAGAAACAATTGAAGTAGGCAAAGGAGAAAAATTAGGGGTGGAGTGGAAGACGGGGAATGAGAATAATAGCAATAAATATAGTAAGAAGAATCAGTAGATTTAATGGAAAGGAAAAGAAGGCAGGTACAAAAGGGGAAGATGAAGGAGGGTAAAGAGAAAGATGAGGAGAAGGATGACGAGAAGAAGGAGATGATGATAGCGGCAGTGACAGAAATGGATGTAGCCAAACGGAGTAGATGATGTTATAAGAAAGTATAGGAACGATGAAGAGGTGAAATGCGTTGGGTAAAAGAACACTCTAGAAATGAACAGTATGGAAGAATATTTTAATAGCAAGGTGGAGACAAACTCTTAACTTTCTGGTAATATGAGTTGTGGTGGTTGTAATGAAAGTGAAATTGATGACAATGATGGTGATGGTCATGTTGATGATGAAAGCGGGAATTGGTGATAGTGACACACATGGTAATGGCAATGACCTAGGAGAGAGAGTTATAATGTTGAAAGTGGGTAGTGATGATAATGTGGATGGGAATTGTAGAGGTAATGATGACGATGATAATGCAGGGTCGGTGGTCATGTAATATCGGTTCTGGAGAGTGTGATGCTTGTGGAGGCGGTGGTGAAGGTTGTATTGATGACGGTGGTAATGGTTGTGATAACTGTGTTTATTGTGGTGGTGATATGACAAACCTGGTGAAGATAGCATGGCATTGATGATGATGATGATGGTGGTGGTGGTGGTGGGAATTTGACGTTTGATGGATGTCTTAGTGTGTAAAAGTAACGAATATCATTTCATCAAAACTAAGTTGTCAGCAGGAAAAGAAGTTGGCAGAATGGATATAAGAATATCAAAAAGGATCTACACATAACTCTGTGGGGTGTGAACGAGTGTTTGTGAGTGTAAACATACGTACACATGCACAAA
The DNA here is from genome assembly GCF_001194135.2 of Octopus bimaculoides. Classification (NCBI taxonomy): domain Eukaryota; kingdom Metazoa; phylum Mollusca; class Cephalopoda; order Octopoda; family Octopodidae; genus Octopus; species Octopus bimaculoides. Next base: position 148,932,763 of record NC_068983.1, on the reverse strand, counting down.
TGCATACACGCTACTCATATATATATATATATATATATATA
>NC_068983.1:148927163-148932541 GCF_001194135.2 Octopus bimaculoides | reverse complement strand
ATATAATTGTATGTGTGAGTATATCTTGCTTATGGGCTGTTTAACATTTCAGATGTTAATACAGTTCTATGTACACAGATGAGGAATTATGTACATTATTTGCATTTGACGGATATTTGTCCTCATCTTGTTTGTTGTTAACACAACGTTTCGGCTGATATACCCTCCAGCCTTCATCAGGTGTCTTGGGGAAATTTCGAACCTGGGTTCTCATTCCTAAGGTATTTTTCAATGTTATTATTATTATTGTTATTATTATTCAGGTCACTGGAATCCAACTCGTAGTCTTGGGGTTAGGAGCCGCGCTCTTAACCACTACACCATATGCCCTTGGGCGGGTGAATATTAGGGCTTATAAATCTAATATTTTCCTATCCTTCCTTAATACCAGTTCTCATATGCTATTCATATCTGCACTCGGTCTGCGTAGGAGGTTGTTGTGTCCTAGCATATGTGCTGCTTCTTTTAGTTTTCTTATTTTCCAATGGTGTTCTCTGTCTATTATTTTAACTTCATCCCACAGTGGGAGGTGGTCTCCATTTTTCCATACATGATCAGCTATACTTGATTTATCAATATCTCCTCGTGTCACAGCTTTGCGATGTTCCTCTCCCCTTATTTTGGGTGGGCTTCATGTTTCGCCTTTGTATAACTCGCCACAGCTGCATGGGATGGAGTACACGCAGTTTTTGGTCATATTCTCTTCTATTGATGGTTTTACCCGAAGGAGATATTTGCGAAGTGCTGTGTTACTCTCGAATACTGTCCTGATGTCACTAGTTTTTCTTGAATCACTGATAGGTTCAGTATGTCATCCGCTGAGTCGCTTCCTTGTGGATATAATCAGTCCATTCGGAGAAAAGTCAACATTTTACGTGAAGAATTCGACCCACTCAAAATAAGGCTAGAGGAACATCGCAAAGCTGTGACACGAGGAGATATTGATAAATCGGGTATAGCTGATCATGTATGGAAAAATGGAGACCGCCTCCCCTTGTGGGATGAGGTTAAAATAATAGACAGAGAACACCACTGGAAAATATGAAAACTAAAAGAAGCAGCACATATGCTAGGACACAACAATCTCTTAAGCAGACCGAGTGCAGATATGAATAGCATATGGGAACTGGTATTAAGAAAGGATAGGAAAATATTAGATTTATAAGCCCTAAAATTCACTCCGTAATTGCCCACGGGCATATGGCGTAGTGGTTAAGAGCGCGGCTGCTAACCCCAAGATTCCGAGTTCGATTCCAGCCAGTGACCTGAATAATAATAATAACAACATCAAAAAATACCTTAGGAATGAGAACCCAGGTTCGAAATTACCCCTAAGACACCTGATGAAGGCTGAAGGCTGGAGGGTATATTGGCCGAAACCTTGTGTTAATAACAAACAAGATGAGGACAAATATCCGTCAAATGTAAATAACGTACATTTCTGATATTTGTGACAAATTATTTTTGCAACTGAGTCAGTGGAATTGTTACTTTCGACAGGATACTAAAGCAGATTAAATGAGATAGATAACCCAGGGCAAATGTGTTAGAACGAAATACTTGATCCAGGGAACTAAGAATTTCGATTCAGGTTTCAGTTTTACCTTTAGTTTGACATAAAATCTTCACGTAAAATGTTTTCATAAATTGAAAACACAAAAACAAAACATAACAAACGAATGGAATTTTTTAAAGCTAAGATTTTTATATATTCAGGCACAAAAATGAGCCACGTAGAGTAGAATAATTCTTTCAGCGCATCTCCCACGTCATTCTTCGGAGTAATGCATTGCATTCGCCATTTTGCCTATTGGGATTGCAACACATTTGCCCGACTTACTGCACAATAAAAATTTATGTGCCGATTATTTGTTATTGCTACTAACCACTGGAGAGTTTAATGCTGTTTTTGTTTTTATTTTTGTCCTTTGATCATTCGAACTACTGGTGAATTTGAAGTCAAAATTATAAAGTTTCAGCTGTTTTCATTCTTTCATTTTAACTGTAAATAAAAAATTCACCAGAATCAAAACTTGAAATCGAATTACTAGATCACATACTTTTAGTGAGAAATATATTACTTTTGGATTGATTCCTAATTCTACTGATTGCTACTATGCTTAAAGATTCTTAAAAGATGAAAGGCAATTCGACATACATAGGATCTGGTTTAAGGAGACTTACCTAAATAAAACATGGCACTTTTTCCGGCATTCTACCCATCCTGCCACTCCGTCACTCTCAAATTTGAATTTTCTGAACCAACGAAGAAGCTTCTATGTTGTTCTGACCCACTCGTTGGAATTAACAACTAAATCTCTCTCATGTGTCGCGGCATTAAAAAAAAAAAGTATTATATACTGAACAATATAATCCTTGATATGCTGCAACAGGAAAGGAAAGGTAAGGCGGTCGAAGCTAAAACGTTTTTGATAAGCTTGCTGGATCAGAGCTGACCTTTGAATAAACTTCAAGAATAATTAAAATTGTAAACTAAGGCTTCATTTTCTGTTTTTTAAAGAAATGTTTCATTTATTCAGCCTTTAATTTGGCTTCGGATTTTTGACATCATTTATTTGAACAATTTGAAAATTCAAATGATAACAGCAAACACTTGAAAATGGAATGATATTGAAAATACTTGACATGTAAATAGAATACATTCATAAGGATTATGCTTCAATCATTTACACAGTATTCATTAATTGCACATAGTTGTGCACTAGAAAATGTGTGAGAGTAGAGTCAATTGCAAATGAAGAGTTATAGATGAATAATATAGAATATGTGGCATCGGCGAAACACATCGCCCTCATCACTTCCTGAAACACCTAAACACTATTACAGATACGGAGATTGACATGGTAACGGCGGGGAAAGTGTGTTTGCGACTTACCGTGAGACATAGCAATTAGCAATGAAGCTTTAGAGTTTCACCGAAGGCAAAAATTTAAAGAAAAATAAAGTAAAACAACAGACTTTTTTTTTTTAATGACCTTTTGAAATTAACGTTGCACTTGTAAAAATTAAAATGAGATTTAATTACACTGAACACAATTAAGGTGAAATGAATTGTATTAACAATACTTGTTCTTATTGTTTAAGAAAGTCCTGTTGTATGTATTCTTATACAAGATGATTTAAATTGATTTGAATTACTAGATATTTCTTCGTGTTGCTAGACTGGTTTAAATTTTCAATAATGTTTTTAATTTTGGAAGTAGTTTCTGTTAGCAGTTAAGTGCTCATTAGTAGCAATGAACTATTCTGAGTAGTAACTAATCGTCTCTTGGTAGCGATTTGCCAATTGTTGATAGAAATAACTATATTAACTGTTGCAAATAACCATTTCTTGTTAGCAATCAACTATTTTCCGACAGCGATAAGCTATTTCTTGACAGCAATTAACTACTTCTTGTTAGCACTAAATTATTTCTCGGTAGCAATTAACTATTTTTTGGTAGCTATTACCCATTTCTTGGTAGCGATTAACCGATGAAAACAGAGGATTTTCATGTGAAGCAGAAAATTGCTGCTGATGATTGTGTGAACTTAAATGGTTTACATTTTATTCTCGATGACACAATATTATCAGGAAAAGCGTTCTCAGAATTTAACGGCACAATCCACTGTAATGTAAATACCTACAAGGATGAAATTCTGCTCATCGCTGGTTGAGGCGGGAAATCAGACGTAATCGTCTGCGAATCTAATTTTTGTCGCTGTACATCGTCTTCAGCGTATACGGCGGTGTATTACGATGTACCGCGAAGAGATGGAGAGAGGAGTTGATTATAGCGGATTTTGAACTCAAAACAAAGAAAATAGAAAATAAACGATGCTAGACATTTATTTAGTGCGGGGTTCTATTGTTTCTGCCACCTCAGTAATCTAGGGGCGAAGAATTATAACTTACTGGACAGAAATTCGTCCGTTTTTCCAGCGCTCAAATTTATGTAGACTGGCGAAAGATAACGGATGGGAAACTAATCCATAAAATATAATTCCTAAGAATCACTATACATAACCGCCACTCAGCACCTTCATGTGGTTCATCATAATGCAGTGAACTGAGGTGTTTATTATTTGGTTGAAGACCAACTTCCACAATCATTTTTCTCTTTGGCGTGTTAAGGAGTAGAATATCTGTGTGGAAAACTCACTTCGTTGGATATTATATGGCCGCTGACCAGCATTGATCAATTAGACCCATCATCAACGAATTGTAAGACCATTTAACTTTTCTCAGGCATAGTGAATCTGGGATTACATTATCCAATATAAGAATTAAAGATGTGATTTGAGGGAGATTTGACAAGTATTTCCAGCAGTACAAGCTACCATATATGATCGTGTCTGCGTTGATTCGGAAGCTGTTATGATCTCTAATCCGGCAGATTATGAACAAATATCTTTCCGCTGTGACCATCCAGCCTTCATTTCACATGTTGTGTATCAAGAGCTATATTATGTACGTTATGACGGATATTTGACTGCAGTTTCAAATTAGTTGACCTACCTCATACAAGTTTCCTTTTTAGTTCGAAAGTATGCAATGTTTCTATGTCGTTTAAATCATAAAGCTTTGCATCGAAATTTTTTAATATCGATCGCAATCTTTTTGGTGTTCCTGTTATTCCTACTTCTGCTGTCAGACTGCGTGATTTTTTTCTTCTTTTTATGGGTATATGCATTTGCATGATGGTGACTATTGTTATCTACAATTATTTGTGTTAGATATTTCCTGCTGCCCGAAACTATGGAAGTTGTTAATGTGAGTGTGTGCGCGCACACACATTGTAGAAGTTAGTTATTAATGTTAAAAACAGCAAAAAGGCGGCGAGCTGGTAGAGGCTTAAGCGCGCCGGACGAAAAACTTAACAGCATTTAATCCGTCTTCATGTTCTGAGTTCAAATTTCGCCGAGGTCGACCTTTCCTTTCATCCTTCGATGGGATGGGGTTGATTGGATTTTGTTTCGTTAAAATAAATTCCAGTTTAGTTTTGGGGTCGATGCGATCGACTAGCAGCGTCCCCGCAAATGTCAGGTCTTGTGCCCATAACAGAAAGGAATGTTAAAAGCAACAACATAATTATTGCGTGTGTGTGTATGTGTGTATGTGTGTTGTTGTTGTTGTTGTCTGTGCCTGTTTATATTCACATCGGGTTGTCTGAGGGTTGTCTCTTTGTGTTCCGTAATATAACAGTGCGACAAATGGTTACCGATGATATAATTACCAGATTGAAAATAACAACTAAGGTCGATTGTGATCATATAAAAACGGCGTTTCAACATGGTGCAATTACTGAAATCAGTATAAGATTAAATAAGTAAACATTTCTATATATATATATATATATATATATATATATATATAT
>NC_068983.1:148926099-148926888 GCF_001194135.2 Octopus bimaculoides | reverse complement strand
AAAATAAGTACTAGGCTTACAGAGAATAAGTCCTGGGGGCGATTTTCTCGACTAAAGGCGGTGCTCCAGCATGGCCGCAGTCAAATGACTGAAACAAGTAAAAAAATATATATGTATATATATATATATATATATATATATGTATGTATGTATGTGTGTACGTATGTGTGTATGTATGTGTGTGTGTGTGTGTGTGTGTGCGTGTGTGTGTGTGTGTGTGTAAATTTAGGTATGTCATTTCACATGGAGTCCATCGTTGATTGCCAGGCTCTTTAAAGATGTATACACAAACATTCGGAAAAGGAAAATGCAGCGCCTGCGCGCGCACGCACACACACACACACAGACGCAGAAGCAAACTCACACAAGTGCTTAAATAGATACATTTCTAGAGAGGCAGAAAGTACAAGGAGGCAAAACACACGATTGACAGCTGCATGAGGTCGAATACTTTAATTTATCGAAGATGTCATATTGCAATTCACTGATCTTTTGAGAATTGTATCTCTGCCTTGGATAGATTGTTCGCTTTCCTTTTCAGGGAGAGATTGATCTCATAACCTTCACAGTTATCAAAATAGGGAGCACTGATATGTTGCTGTGGCCTTTGGAAGCATATATCATTATTGCATACATACCCACATACATGTTTATATATATATATATATATATATATATACTCATCAAGAGGATACGAGTAAAATAAAACTGAAAAGTAAAAAAGTAAAAGATAAGGGCTGTAAAATAAGTGTAGTAAAATGTAGTGAATCATATGCAAGCATCCATATA
>NC_068983.1:148922948-148926059 GCF_001194135.2 Octopus bimaculoides | reverse complement strand
TATATATATATATATATATATATGCACCAGCTTGTGTGTCTTCATGAATTGCGTGAGGCAGCTAAATTAATGCGGCCCAATTATGTAGCAGATTCTTGACCAAGTACCTATATTTCGCGAAAATCTCCGACCTTGTATTCGAATAGAAATCAGCTTTTTGAATATGACATTTTTCTTTGCTGTGTAGAGAATTGCACTTTTTATCTTGATGTTTCAATAACATTCCATTTGATGTTGTTGTTCAAAGCTTCTCTTTGAACTGTTAGATGTATTCAGTTAATTATATTGCATTCCTTTTTTCGATATGTCAGAAGGAGGATCTATTGTCATAGACCTTTTCTTGAATTTATGTTCCGCACCAATGTTTAGGGTTTTTAGAGACAACCCCTGCTTCATAAATTAAGGCTTCTGCATTGTAAGACATGTGTCAGTACTTTAACATGAACATATGCTTGTAGTTTTATTGGGTGATGGGGTATGTAGTATGTTCTGCATGTATAGTTATCGTACAACTGTAGGTTAATTTCAGATTGAGTCTGTTGGAAATCCTCTATATCTATGGTTAGTTCGGAAGTGTTTACTTAGTTTAGGAACAATTTAGCAATATTAAACTGTTCATTAAATTAAAAGGAATGGTTGAGCCATTTGATTTATTACGTAGTTTTTCCTTCAGTTTTGCTCATCTGTTTAACTGACTCTTAATTCCCATTCAGTAAAAAATAGCTAGAAATTTCCAGTATCTCTGTGAATACTTTCTCAGATAAAACTGTAGGAAAGTTAGCTACCTATCAGATTGATCCTATTTTTTATCTGCTCACGGAGAGATAAAGGCAGTTGTCTAACCACTTTAATTTTCACAATGAAGCTACAAAATATGGTTATCAAAAGATGTGTCTTGCATTGTATTTTAAAATTCTTCAAAACAAACGAAAAATAATGTGTAATTAATTCACATTGTTGGCATATAAACTGTTGCGCAAACTAACTAGTTTTGTTGAATCCTAGTTTATATACCCTATAAATGCCTACAAGCTAATCTTTCTGTGAAAAGAAGATACGTATTCTTCCCTTGATAAAGCTTTAAAATGAGTAGAAAATAGTCAGATAGTTCCCATTTTTCTGTACATGAAAGATAAAATCTGTTGTGCAAATATTTTATTTACTTTTTAGAGCACGATTTAAATTTTATGTTTATTAAAATGTACACTGTGCATCACATTTAAATTAAATATATACACGCATACATTCATAATACACACGCACACACCATATATATATATATATATATATACACACATTCACCTATAAATTTATATGTATATAAACACGCACACATATATTTATATATGTATAATGTAATATATGTATATGTACATCACACACACACACACATAAGATGCTCCCCATCAAGACTATATGTGTAGCATTGTTCCACTGCACCAATGAAAAATTACAATTCCACGGCTTACATTGAGTGGCATTTAAGTGAAAGAAAAAGAAAGGAAAAATCAATGGCAGGATAATACTCGGTTTCAACTTTTCTAAAATATAAACTTATTGTTTCATTTTTCCTTTTAAATACACTTTCATTCTTCTTCTTCTTCTTCTTCTTCTTCTTCTTCTTCTTCTTCTTCTTCTTCTTCTTCTTCTTCTTCTTTTTCTTCTTCTTCTTCTTCTTCTTCTTCTTCTTCTTCTTCTTCTTCTTCTTCTTCTTCTTCTTCTTCTTCTTCTTCGTAGTAGTAGTAGTAGTAGTAGTAGTAGTAGTAGTAGTAGTAGCATCATCATTATCATTATTATTATAACATTTTTCATCTCAGTCTATTTCAGTAAAAGCACCAAGAAAAAAAAACATAACAAAAATTTAAAGCAAAATTAAAAAATCACATAAAACAAACGACAAAACCTAAAAAAAATAAACCTTCCCAAATGCATTTCTACAAAATCGATGAAATGGTTTAGAACAAGATTGAAAGGATATTGATTAAATATAATATTATATTTTAAGGCTGCTATTATTGAATGCACTTCTCTGTTATTATTATATCGACACTGTTATAGTTGATACGATTTTTTAATACTATACATACACATTAAGTAATATTATATATCAATACATGTATATTTATCGATATCTCTCCCCTTCCTCTCACTCTGTCATCTAGTGATGTTATTATATCTAGTTTGAAATCTTGTTTCGTAATGCAAGAAAAATAAAAGACAGTGTATTCTATGATAAAATAAACATTTTTATAATGATATAGTATTTTTTTACGTTATAAACGTATATTTACAAACATATATAACATATATTTATAAAAGCTCATTTCTCATTATGGAAATACATCTATTTCACTATTATAAACACATATTCCTACATTATTAACATATATTTATAAAAATTATGTGAAATATATTTATAAACATATATATTCCACTATTATAAACACATATTTCACGCTATAAACATGTATTTCTTTAAAAAAAAACGCAAGCAACCTTATCATTTACTTATACATTTTAAATCAATAATATTCATTTAACGCCTAATGATATAAAACATTCTGCAACCATCTTATCTTGATTTTAGCTTCTCTGTGAGTTGAGTTGAGTCTGCTTTGCGGTTTCAATCCTCCGTTTAGCCTTTTCACTTCTTTTGCATCTTGTATTGCGAATGTGACAGTTCAGAATAAATAGCCTGGAAATAAAAGAATTCACTCATTTAGTTTTTGTCTGGTGGTGGTGTTTAGTTCCATGAAATAACATAATTAAGCAGATCTATGGTAAAAAGCTTTCCGATCGTAATCATTCGGTTATTTTTACACTATGTATCTACAGCTAGACTATGTAATATGTCGGTGTGTCTTTTCCTTTTGAAGACGGTATGATTTGAAGTGAGGTTTGGCTGCTACATATTGTAATCTATTAATCAGCTGTGTAGTAGGAAGCTTGCTTCCTAATCACATGGTTCCGGGTTCAGCCCCACTCCATGGAACCTTGGGCAAGTGTCTTCTGGAGCGACCTCGGGCTGACCAAAACCCTGTGAGTGGGTTTGGTAGACGGAAATTGGAAGAAGCCCGTCGTGTATATATATATATATATATATATATATAT
>NC_068983.1:148920818-148922938 GCF_001194135.2 Octopus bimaculoides | reverse complement strand
TGTGTGTGTGTGTGTGTGTGTGTGTGTGTGTGTGTGTGTGTGTATGTATGTATGTATGTGTGCGTGTGTGTCATTGTGTTTGTGTCTGTTCCCCACCACGGCTGACAACCGGTGTTGATGTATTTACGTCCCCGTAACTTAGCGATTCAACAAAAGAGACCGATAAAATAAATACCAAGCTTAGCAAAAATATTTGGGTACTGGGGTCGATTCATTTGCCTAAAAAAAAACAGATTCTTTACAGCGGTGCTCCGGCATGGCCACAGTTTAACGACTGAAACAATTAAAAGATAATGTTTGTATTATATTTAGAAATCGACAATAAGCAACATCAAAATATACTCCACGCATACTTTGGTATGCTCCACTCATAATGCTACATCAAATCCAATATCTTTTACTTTCAATTTTTATGTACAATGTTAGGTTTCTTTCTCCTTCATATCTTCACACAACATCCCACCACAATTAGTCTCAAAAGCACTTGTATCCCAATATATCTATCTTGACGAACGCTGTTGTGTAAGTACTTAAGTTATTTGTACAGCAAGGTCTATGTCAAGACTATTACATTACATGACACTACTGCTCGGAAAACAGTGTGAACATCACACTTCCGACGTTCTCCATACTTTTCCCTAATGCATTAGAATTTAGGTCCTTTCTAATATTTGATCTATTTCTTCAATGAGTACATCTTGGACTAATGATGACTTGGATATTATATTTTGTCCGAATCGAGCAATTCTACGCTCAAGGTTTTGAACTGTTACGACCATGTCTTATTTCCAGGCTTAGTATATCGAAGATTACTTTATCTAACGTACACTTCCATTTTTTAAAATTTTTTAAGAAAAGTTTCATCCAAAAGAGATTCGTTGGCTCGCTAGAGGTAACTACCAAATCTTCGTTATAACATTTCGTACCATTTAAAAAGAGGAAAGGACATACTAGATTATACAAGGAGATGCTGAAAGTTCCTGGTTTTGGGTAGAAGAAAATACAGGAGGATCAGTTATGATTTTATTCAACATATTCCCCTCTCTGATTCAGATATTAATTGCAGTATTCCTTCAGTTTTTCTAAGTCTTTTAAAAAACTCGGATGGTTAGGTCACCAACAGGCTATTCACGACACCCTTAAAGCCAGGACCTTTTACAGCACTCTCTCGTATATTCCTCGATGTAGAATGGCTGAAATAAAGGGGGGTGAGGTCATGGCAGGAATGTCATTGTGTATAGGATTACACGGTCAGGGCTAAATAATGAACCAAACAATAACAACACTCTAATAGTGTTGCCTAGTGTTGTCGTTGTTTAACCCTAGGTCAGTTCGGATTGCGCGTATCTATGATCAAATTGTTCTAATGATGCTTATATTTTGTTGTTCTTTTATCTGAAAACAACACTCTCCACCTCATCTCATCTTTCTACATATCAGATTGCGTTAACCAATGCATTCTTCTCCCGATTTTAAGTGTGGTTTGAGGGAAATTAACTGCTATTCCTAGAAAGTCGAGCGACGATAAAGAAATTCCTTCGTTGGCTCAAGGTTTCTGCTGGTATAGTGATTTTATTGATGTTGTTATTTGAGTGTTGGAATGAGAGTGAAGTGACCTTGAAATACAGTAGGAGAGAAAGCTAAAGAGTCAGAGAAAATATCAGAGAGAGAGAGAGAGAGAGGTAGGAGAAAGAAAGTAAGCATAAAGACTGAGGGAATGACAGAGAGAAAGAAAGGCAAAACAAAGAGAAAGAGGATAGACAGAGAGAGAAGATAGATAAAAGTAGAAAGAGAAAGAGGGATAAACGAGGTTAAACACTGAGAAGAGGAGCAAAGGATGGAAATGTATATAGCGCATCATTTCGTTTGAATGGTATCGTAATTAGCCAGATCCATAGCCTTTGTTTGCAAGTTTGGGATAATTGCTTAATAAACGGTATATAAAATTCCACTCTAATTTATCATTTATTAAATCAATAAGCGACTGAGAGACGATAAATCGATTAGGTTACATTAATCCTTCCCTTGCACCTTCTAACTGTCCATGTTATCGTGGTATTGAAAGATGCATTACCCTAACCTCTACTGTATTATCATATATATATATATATATATATATA
>NC_068983.1:148920129-148920766 GCF_001194135.2 Octopus bimaculoides | reverse complement strand
TACACATACATACATATATGCACATGTGAGCGCATATAGTCACTCATTAATGAGAAAAGGGAGAAATAGTTTAATGAGGATGGAGAGCGGTATCGATGGATAAATAGAGAGCGAAGGCGAGAGAGAAAGTTAATGTTATTTACATTAATAATTTATTTATATTAATTATTCGTACAATGAATTATTTGTGCGACTGTTAATAAATTTACTGATATTCTTGGCATTGGTAAATAGAATGATAGCACCCACATTAAATAATCCTCTGCTACAGCAGTGTAGAACTGTGTTCAAACGAAATTGTTTCAGAAGGATAATACTACAACTAAAATCTTACAAAGTAAGAACTCCCGATAAGACAACTAAAGCAAAAAGAAATGTTGTGATGACCGGCTATCACTTGTGTCACATACTTCACTCATGCTCAGTTTGTAGCTTGCTCTGGAAGCAGTTGAAGAGTGCTTTTGCATTTACTATATACAAAAGAGTGTCCATAGCCCTGACTTTGAAACCACCCAGCCATTAGGGACATGCCAATATTGTCTCTTTCACTAGCAAAAAAACCCCAAAAAAACAATAGAAACTCTATTCTCTGTCTGTCTGTCTGTCTGTCTGTCTCGTTTTATATATATATATATAT
>NC_068983.1:148915624-148920040 GCF_001194135.2 Octopus bimaculoides | reverse complement strand
ATATATATATATATATATATATATATATATAAAACATCTCACCTCACATAATCGTGTAAAATATACGAACGAAAACACGTGATCACTCAAAATGGTAGGCTTTATTACCAGAGAAGATCTTCCCTGGCAAAAGTACATTCTTAGCATAGATAAGTAAGGCTGCAACATAAAGATCAGTTCTTCTCTATCAGGGTCAGAAAATATTTCATGCCCTAACAATTATCGAAGCTCTGCAAATCTCAGATGAAGACCAAAAAAAGGGTATTTCTCTCATATCTTAGACGAGACTGTTGCTGCTCGCACAGACATCCAAGGTAATATTCAAAGAAAAGCCACTCGAATGATTGGCACAAAGTTACTCCTAGAACCTCTCTTGCCTCTGGCTCACAAACATTGGGAAAAGCATTTTTCTGTTTTCCTAATATTGTGGCCCTCTACTCCTCAGAGCTGGCTGATCTCGCGTCATATTCATTCAAGCTGCTCTTTTTTAAAATCCTCCTTCAGTCCTTTCCATATTGTCAACTATCTGACCTTCCTGCTCATGTTCTCCCTACAGTTCACTTGCAATATTTTAAACAGAATGATAACAAATTCAGTTCTAGGAGGGCCTGCAAAGCTGATGGTTTCTGCTTTGTTTTACAGACTTGACAAGCAAATAGAAACCCACCAACGCACATAGCAAGATAATGTAATCAACGGCATATCCTTCAGAGTACCATCAAAGTAATAGAATCAACGGGTCATACGCAAAATCTGTGCTGCTTTTTAGAAACTAATTCTTTTCCTGCAGTTCGGCTTTTGACCAAAACACTGTACAACAGAGTATGCCATTATCCCTCAATCAGGAATGCTTCTTGTCTACGTGTTGGGAGCATCTCATTCTACCCCTTTCAGATATTTTTGCTTTATGCAATAAATAAATAATCAGTGTAATATTTATAATGTTTTCATAATATTTTTAGAGATTAAGAGAAAAATAAAGTCCCGGTGAACCGTGTACAAGCCCCGTTTTCGATTTCCGTTTGTAACATGTTCATTTAGAAAGGCTTGACAATCATACACTACTTTCGTATAAATATGTAGCTTTTTATGTATGTAAGAAATTAAGAAGTTTAATGAGAATTAAAGCAATCGTAAAATGACAAACAGCTGAGATATGCGAAAAATGACTTCATCCAGAAAATAGATATTTAGTGCATTTTTTAACAACGCAGAATGTCCATATATTTTAAAGATAGGCGATTTGGAAATTCTGCTTGTTTCCTTTTCTAATGGCATTTAGTTGTTGAGTTGTTGAAGTGAAGTGACTTCATCTAGGAATAGAATTGCGTCGCGCATCCTTAGCTTAACGGGAAATAAACTCTTGCATTACGTGTCTCCTCACTCATTAGTTATAAAACAAAGATGTTAACAACGTGACTTGAGTTATTAATTATGTTGGTAGGAGTGAAGTTATTGCTGTGTTTTACTGACTTACTATTGATTAGAAGATAGCATTTAAAATTATATTAATGGTACATAAATATCTTCATGTTATAGACTTAGTAGCAATTACGCTGGACATAAAATAACTCTAAAACTATAAATACGGTAACAGGGATTCCCCCTTCTGCGTCTTAATATATCGGAAAACATTTCGTATTGATCTTCAGTTATCCGACTTAATTGATACTAAGACAACCATTTTCTGTGTTTTCTATTCCTTTGCTTTGAGAATCAATCGCATCAGTAAGTATTCTTCGATACATTTCGAACATTCTGAACTCAAATCTATTCTGCCTGCTGAGCGTTACTGTTCAAACTTTGTGATTGTAGTCCTTCACAAATGTTATGACTCGGTCATTTATTCAGTTAAGACGCAAATTAAGACAATATTATGTTGAATTACGAATAAAGATATATTTCATACTACGTACAAACTAACTTGGATCAACCTACAGGGAAATGGAGTCTCGTTATGTTGCAAACGTACAAGAAAAGACTTTATTAATACATAATAATATATACATAATAATTTACTTAATACTTTGACACGATATAATATTGTAATAATGAAGGCTAGAAATTAATAGGAATATAGTGTGATGGATATACCATTTCAGTATACTATTGGCATTAATTTTGTTGACCGTCTATGCAAAAGAATGTTAATCTTTCTCTCTGTACCGCCATTACTATCGTAAGAATATACCAATTCTCAGGTTATACACACCACGCGCGCAAAATGGCAACCATTAGGCACTTGACAGAAATTGCATAGAGTATTTTCAGTACGATAGGGGAAAAAACAGAAACACAAAACTCTACACGAATTTAAATTAAAGTGAAAGCAGGCAATAAAAATAAGCCTACTGAGATAGTAACATAGATCACTAGTTCATTCATATTCAAATTGCTTACCAATAATGTATTACTTGCTACTAATTCTTGATCGACAGCAAGTTAGTAGGCAATCATTTGATTGTTATTTCCGTAACTCTATGGCATACCACCGAAGTTTTCGAATTACCATTGGGATTCAAATGAGTTTACATTGGAATGGTTTACTTCTGCCTTTCTCATGCTAAGCAAAAATGCTGACTTCGACACATGCTATTGGATCATTCGGAAATTATGAAAAAAAGAAGAAAAACATCTGAATGCTCACTTAGCAGAAACGATACAGCAGTTGATTATTATGACGCAATATTTAGTTTCATCTTTTTGCATACGAAACGTCGAATTTATATATAATTTCCCCTGAGGTCATTAATATACATACAAGCAACGAGCTAGAAAAGTATCTGTGTGTTACATTGAGTAAAAATGATAGGAGTGCATTTAGTTTAGTTCTATGGTTAGGAGGTTCCCTTCATAGCTATGTGGTTTTCGATTCGATCCCACTGCAAAACAATTTAAGCAAGTCTCTTCTAAACCTTGTAAAATTTGATTGACGAAAACATGTGTCGGGCTTTCGGAGGAGTCGTTGCTGTGTTTGTGTGGTAAAATGAACTCATCACTCAGTTTAACATCAGAACCTGGCTCATGGGTATTTAAACGGAGTCAAGGCCGTTGCAGGTATTCGGTCAAGGTTTTTCTGAGATAATAATTTCCTCACGCACGGCTGCTGACCTTTCTTTTCTGTCCTAGCCATTCTAAAATAAAGTGATCATACCTCTAAGCTGACAAAAACCAGTGGTTTTGCCAAATAATTCAGTTATATAGTGGCTATCCTTTTCCTTTACAACAGTAACCCCACTCCCCCAGCTGTTGTGCAGCTAAAAGGATCAAGCCGTTTGAAAGTTGTGTCTTGGTCATGCATGACACAACAGAGTGATGGTGACGTAATAGGAATCAAGTTCTGATTCATCAGTTGGTAACCCAGCATTTTCAGCTAAGAAGCTTTGACTTTCTGGCTAGCCAATTATTTCAAGTCGATATCGATTATATTTCGATGGTAGGGTGGATGTCGAACTACACTAAACAGAACGATCTCTCCCTTTCATTCTCTCTTTCTCTCTCAAAGAAGTACTTTTAGACCCAGTAAAAACAAAAACAAAAACATCCACTATTACCTAATTTTATTTGAAACATGCCAAGTTTATATTACTTTTGAGTTTATTTTGCTACTGCCTCTGGCGTAAACATCATCACATCCATGACCTCTACTACTACTACTACTACTACTACTACTACTGATAATAATAATAATAATAATAATAATAATAATAATAATAATAATAATAATAATAATAATAATATAAACATCAACAAGGACTGATAAACCTGTCAACAACCAAAGGAGCTTGCTGCGTAAAACGGCTTCACACAAATCTCTCCTCTCTTTCTCTCTTTCTCTCTCTCCCTCTTTCTCTCTCTCTCTCTCTCTCTCTTTATCTATCTATCTATCTATCTATCTATCTATCTATCTATCTATCTATCTATCTATCTATCTATCTATCTATCTCCTTGCAGTGTTTGTGTACAAGTGTGCGTTTATGTACATGTGTGTGTTTGTGTACATGTGTGTGTGTGTGTGAAATTGTGTGTGAGTGTCTGTGTGTTTTAGAACGATAGCCAGTTTAGATTTTCCCTTAAAAGCCTCGCTCTGCCAATAAAATCTGTTCTTGATCTCTGATTTATTAACTACAGGGGACTCTCTCCTTCAAAGTGCTTTGCCTATATTATACAGCTTGATTCAACTCATCTGTGGCAAAGCTATTTATCGCTCGAAAGCCCCTTTTCTTTCCTTCTCTCACTCACCAACTCACTCACCCAGTACAACACAATCTATCTATCTATCTATCTATCTATCTATCTATCTATCTATCTATCTATCAAGCCATTATTTATGTAGTGTGTGTACTAATGTATACACACAAATGTATATATATAGCATATGCGTGTAGTGTATATATGTGTGTGTGCGAGAGTATG
>NC_068983.1:148914033-148915269 GCF_001194135.2 Octopus bimaculoides | reverse complement strand
TATATATATATATACATACATATATATATGAAAGAGAATGCGATATGTTCTCTTTTTTCTTACTGTTTGCCTCTCTCTCTCTCTCTCTCTTTCTCTCTGTTTGCCTCTCTCTCTCTCTCTCTCTCACACACACACACACACAAACACACACACATACGTACACATAATCAGAGTCCTCTCAAATTGTCAAATCCTTTCCTTTCTTTTCGCTACAAACGTGTCTATCTATCTATTCACTGATGTCGTCAACTCTGTCTGTCTGTCTGTCTGCTCATATTCTCTGCGCTTCGCATCCCCCATTCCCCATCACACTCTCTCTATATATTATTCAGTAATCTTTTACTGCTATTTTAACCGCTTCCTTCTTCTTCACTCACCAATCTATCCAACCTTCCTTCTTCCACATGTTTTCCTTGCAACCCACTCTTTTTTCCAGCACTTCACCCATCTTTTCTTTTTTTTTTTTTACTTCGTTTCTCTTCTCATCGACGCCCGTTCATCGACACACTCTTCAAATGTCGGTATAATTCCCGCCGTACGATTCTTTGACTGAGCTCTAATGCAATTTGATTTACTCCGTGAGTGGGGTAACCATCTATCTTCACGGCATTAGAGATGTTTTTACACTAAACTGCCAAAGAGAGCATGCAGTCATGCGAGTGTGCTAGCGGTGCAAGCGTGCGCGAGCATTTGGAAAAAGCTATGGAGTAATGGTTGAAGGTGAAGATAATGACTGCTGTAACAATGGCGGTAGTAGTGGTGGTGGTGGTGGTGGTGCTGGTTGAACCAGTGGCTAGGGTGAGGCTGTTGTTGTCGATGTCTGTTATAGTGGTTAAGGCAGTGACGATATTAGCAGCTGTTGTGATGGCGGTTATGGTTGTAGTAATTGCTATGATGGTAGTGTCTGAGTTGCTGGATGTGGCTGTGGTGATGGTAGTGACAGTGGTGGTGGTGGTGGTGGCGTTCGTATACTGGTCGGTGATAGTGTTGTTGATGATTTCGGTGATGCAACTTTAATGGCATTGGCGTTGGTGCTGGTTATGAGAATGCTGCTGGTTTTGGTGACGTTTGTTGCTAATGAGTGTGGTGGCTGTGGTGATGGTGTTGTTGTTGTTGTTGGTGGTGGTGGTTGTTTTGGTGGTGGGGTGGTGTTGGTGGTGGTGGTAGTGATGGTGGTGGTGGAGGTGATGGTGGTGGTGGTGTTGGTGGTGGTGGTGGTGATGGTGTTGGTGGTGG
>NC_068983.1:148910480-148913831 GCF_001194135.2 Octopus bimaculoides | reverse complement strand
TGGTGGTGGTGGTGGTGGTGGTGGTGGTATTGGTGGTTGCGATGTTGTTAATGATATTAACGGTGTCGTCGTCGTTATATTGTTCGTGATGGTGTTGGCAGCGCCATCGATGGTGGATTGAAGGAAGCTATGTGATAGAAATTACTGAAGATCAAAAACAAGATCCATCTGAAAGCTGCAAAAGATACGGAATGAACAACAGCAGCAATAACAACAACAACAACAACAACAACAACGACAATAGCAACAACAAAAGACAAAACAAAAAAAACAAAAAAGGAAACCTTACAGAAAACAAAAGGAATAAAAACGCCATAGAAAATCCCCCTACACCCACTCAATAAAGAACAAAAAGAATGATAATTGTAAAGATGGAATAAGTGGTTAAGGGAAGAGATTATGGTGGTGATGGTAGCGGTGGTGGTAGTTGTAATGGTGGTGGCGGTGGGTATGGTGATGATGGGGGTTGAGGGGATAATAGTGTTGATGTCTTTGGCGGTGATAGCAGTAGCAGTGGTAATTGTGTTGGTAATGTTAGTAAAAATTATACATGTATAAAGATGATAGCGGTGGTACTGGTGAAGGGAGCTGTAGTGGTGGTGAAGCTGATTGTTGTGGCTGTGGTGATGGTAGTAGTATTGGTATGGGAGTGGTAGTGGTTGGTAGCAGTTCTGTGGGGATTGTGTTGTTGGTAGTGATGATGACGGCTGTATGGTGTTAGAGCTAAATGGTTGTAATGGTGATGATAGTAGTAGCAATGGTATGGTGGTAGCGATATTGTGACGATGACGGTAAATTGTTGTTGTTGTTGTTGTTGGTGGTGGTGGTGTTGACGGATATGGTAGTAGCAATGGTGGTGGTATTTTGCTAAGGTGATAGCGAAATGGTAGTGGCGGCGGCGGCGGTGGTGGTGGTGGTGGAGGAAACAATGAAATATAGGAAAAATTAATGAATTGGAATAAAAGCCGATAAAAAAGAAAGCTGCGGTAAAAATAATATTACAAAATAATAAAAAAGCAGGAAAATCAGAAAAAAAAAAAAAGGTTTGATTTAGTGGAGGAGGCAGGTGAGGTAAGAGATGGATAGAATTGATTTCGTTAACGGTAAAGTGGTTGAAGAAAAGTCGCGAACGGCTGGATAGATAAGACGACAGAAGAACCTTCTTGCTGCTGTTGCTACTGCAGTGTCTTTTACGATCTTTGATCAAGATTCGGAATTTCTATTTTCTGCTAATCTATCAAGATAGGAGCGCGTGGATTGTTGAGTGGATTACAACATCCGACAATTCAGCTGAAACGAACCAGCGAGGTTGCTTTAAAGAAGTCACTGGACATGCTAGAAATAGTAGTCAAACTCAAATCTCGTCTCCCTCAAATTACACCCAAACGGCTTGCAACAAAGTACGGGTGCAGTTGCATAATGTAGTCCAAGGTATACTGTCTGTACTAGAATGGAGTTTATGGCATTATTTTGGTGGCCCATTTAGGACACTTTGTTTCGTTTCTTGAAGAATATTCATTTTTAGAATACACAAATAAAAGGGAGAACGTTGCTAAAGGGCTTGTTATTGGCACTCCGTCGCTTACGACGTCGAGGGTTCCAGTTGATCCGATCAACGGAACAGCCTGCTCGTGAAATTAACGTGCAAGTGGCTGAGCACTCCACAGACACGTGTACTCTTAACGTAGTTCTCGGGGATATTCAGCGTGACAAGGCTAACCCTTTGAATTACAGGCACAACAGAAACAGGAAATAAGAGTGAGAGAAAGTTGTGGTGAAAGAGTACAGCAGGGTTCACCACCATCCCCTGCCGGAGCCTTGTGGAGCTTTAGGTGTTTTCGCTCAATAAACACTCACAACGCCCGGTCTGGGAATCGAAACCGCGATCCTATGATCGCGAGTCCGCTGCCCTAACCACTGGGCCATTGCGCCTCCCGCTAAAGGGCTAAATAAACTGGAAACTGACTACTGAGGCCTTCCAAGTTGGACACCTTACCAAGAGTTCGAGGTTTTGTATTCCATTAGTCAAATTTCAACGGGATGCCCCAGTATACTCAGCTAACTGTAAGTAGAGACCATGAAAAGATGAAGAATGAGATTGTGTGACGTTCATGCATTTCTTAAGCTGTCGAAAATATCAGTATAATTAGTGAAATAAATTTACTACGCACGAGAGGTCAAACAGAAACATAAACCACGAGTGTGCTGACATCTTAATTTACTCATGAAAGTTTCCACGAGAATAACGATTAAACCTAAAATATGTTATGTTGAATAATGTACTCGTATTCTTGTTTCAGTCATTAGACTGCGGCCATGCTGGGGCATCACTTTGAATTTTTAGTCGAAAGAATGAACCCCAGTACTTATTTTTGTAAACCTGGTACTTATTCTATCGGACTCTTATGCCGAACCGCAAGGTTAAAGGGACGTAAACACACCAACACCGGTTGTCAAGCGGTGGTGGGGGACAAACAAACTCAAAGACACACACACACACAGATATACATACATACATACATACATACATATATACGACGGGCTTCTTTCAGTTTCCGTCTACTATATCCACTCACAAATCTTTGGTCGGCCCGAGGTTATAGTAGAAGACACTTGCCCAAGGTGTCACGCAGTGGGACTGAACCCGGAACCATGTGGTTGGAAATCAAGCTTCTTACCACTCAGCCACGCCTGCGCCTATAATAATCATAATAATTTCTAAAGTAGGAACTAGGTTAAGAAGGGAAAAAGGGAAGAGTCGACGAGATTAACTTAATCTCATTAGTTAACTAGTTCTTAATTTTGTCTACACTCTGCAAGATTTGAACACAAATGTAAAGAGCTAATTACATAGTACAACCACCAGGCATTTTGTCAGATGTACTAACAATTCTTTCAATCCATCCCCAATAAAAATAATGATTCTTTCCATTGAAGGCACACGGCCTGAAATTTGTGGGGAGGGGACTAGTCGATTACATCAACCCCATCAACTGGTACTTAATTTATCGACCCCGAAAAGTTGGAAGGCAAATTTGAACTCAGAACGTAAAGACGGACGAAATGCTGCTAAGCATTTCGCCTACGCTGCCTTCTAAATAATAATAATAATAATAATAATAATAATAATAATAATAATAATAATAATAATAATAATAATAATAATAAAAGAAATGGAAAAACTTTCAAAATACAAAGACCTGAAAATAGAGATAACTCGAATGTGGAATCTAAAAACAGAAACAATTCCTATCATAGTAGGTGCCTTAGGTATAATAAAAAAATATTCAGACAAATACATAACAAAAACACCAGGACTTACAAATATATATAACATACAGAAAATTGCAC
>NC_068983.1:148908789-148910451 GCF_001194135.2 Octopus bimaculoides | reverse complement strand
AAAACTAGTGAACAATAATAATAATAATAATAATTATTATAACAACAACCATGGATAGTTCTGCAGCAAAAAAATACTCCCACAAATTTATCAGAGGAAGAATGTTGTTGAATTAACTGACTGGAATTCCTGTCTGGTACTTATTCGATCGGCCCAAGAGGGATGAAAAGGCAGAGTTGAACACATAAAGGTGAACATAGAAAGTAGGGAGGGCAAATGTAAAGGAGGAATGCAGGAAGCTGCGAGAAATGTTAGAACAGAAGGGAAGAGGGGGAAAAAAAGAGGGAAAAAATAATGAAGTAAATTAGGAGCAAAATGATAAGAAAATATCGAACATATTGATCTTGTTTGACACCCAGAATCAGTAACACCCACTACTAACACCTCCACCACTACTACTACTACTACTACTACTACTACTACTACTACTACTACTACAACTACTACTACTACTACTACTACTACTACTACTACTATTACTACTACTACTACAACTTCTACTACTACTACTACTACTACTACAACTTCTACTACTACTACTACTACTACTACTACTACTACTACTACTACTACTACAACTACTACTATTACTACTACTACTATTACTACTACTACAACAACTACTACTACTACTACTACTACTACTACTACTAGGATTAGTCTCATCCCTCTCATTACTACTAGTGCCACTCCCATCGACATTTGTATCTTTCCCACCACCGTTATTACGCCTTTTGTCAACACCACCCTAATATCCCCATAACCATTTCTGATTACCAGTGCCATCATTCCATTAACATCACCACTACCAACACTACTATCAACATCTTCTCTAATACTACCTAGACCGTTACCAGAACTGCTACTTGCACCGACCCCACCAACCCCACCAACCCCACCAACCACTACTTCTTATTTCTTTACTGCCCACAAGGGGCTTCACACAGAGGGAACAAACAAGGACAGACAAACGGATTAAATCGATTATATCGACCCCAGTACGTAACTGGTACTTATTTAATCGACCCCGAAAGGATGAAAGGCAAAGTCGACCTCGGCGGAATTTGAACTCAGACCAACAATACCATCTATGTTAGTACCACTGTCATCACTAGCAACACAGCTCCACTACCATCACCATCAACACTTCCAATATTACCAGTAACACTTCTACCATTGCAACCGTCGTTACCACCACCACTACCACTATTACAAATACCACCATTAACACCTTTATTACCAATGCAACCATTAGTATTATCTTTATCGCTACAACTGCTATAACCATACCAGCACTACAACCGTAGCTATTACCAACGTCATCATTTTTACCACTACTAGTATTATCCATACTACTGCTACTGCTACAACCACCACTTATGCCACTTTTTACCATTACCATCTTTACCACCAACGCCTTCGTCACTACTGCTATAACCAATAATACCACCACCACCACCACCACCACTACTACTACTACTATTACTACTACTACTATTACTACTACTGCTACTACTACTACTACCACTGCTACTACTACTACTACTACTACTACTACTGCCCTTGTCACCACAACTACTATTACTCCTATCACCATCACCTCTATCGACAACAACTACAACACCACCTCTCTCCGTCACCATGACCAAACCGATAACATAA
>NC_068983.1:148903001-148908121 GCF_001194135.2 Octopus bimaculoides | reverse complement strand
AAAAGCTTTGATTTTATATTTGTTTACAAGGAATTAAAAAACTTCTTGATTCCTGGAAATAACTTTTCAAAAGAATTTCGTTAGCGAAATTGTTTCTCTTTCAGTGATAAAGAAAGGAATATTTTTATTAAATAATAGATAAAAAAAAAAAAAGATACTAGTAATAAAATAGTGCATCAAAAATACAACTTGGAAGAAGTGAAAGAAAAGTAAACAAAAAAAATTAAGGTAAAAAAAAGCTAGCAAAAATAATATTTAAACAAATTTTAGAAAAAATATTATTTTACAACCGAATAAATATGTGATTTTTATCGATTTCTATGGATCAAACTGCGTGACGGTGTTAGGTACTGAGGAGGTTGTGATATTCATACCTTTTCCAAGAACACAACTTCCAAACAACGTTTTTCTTGTGAGGAGAGTTTTATAAATAGAATGTAGTGTTTTTTAACAGGAAATCGAAACCATTTTGTAGATTGCTGTCGGTGGAGACTTACATTTTGGTCTTCGGCGTTCAAGAACACAATGAGGTTTCTATTCCCTATTGATGCAGTTTCAATTCATTTACGCTTCTAATATACTCGGGACAGCATGACAAGCACAGTGCCGCCCTTTTGTCTTTGTTGAAAGCTGTGGTGCGGTTGTGCCTAGTCAAATTAAAATATTTAGAATATCATGAAATTGCATGATTCTCGTTTCACACCTCTTCTGAAATCTCCATTAGGCTTACATGGCAAGGAGCAGCACCTTACCATCAAAGAGCAAACATTACTGCCAATTTCTTACTTGATAAAGATCTACACACAAAGAAAGTGGGGGCGGGGAAGGCAACAGATTTAGCAACTCCACTCCACTCCACTTCAAGAATCGTAGCATAGGAGAGTGAGCGTTCACTAAATTAATTTAGTAGCTTGGTAGTTGTAACATTTAGTGGCTGGTAATTAGAATGATGATAATGATGATGATGATGATGACGAGATTGATCGTGATGATTTCTTAAACGAGTACTCAGTTATTATTATCATTATTCGAACAGATTTTCATTATTTCATAGCTTGTTATTTGCATTATCGATTCAAACTACTACTACTACTACTATCATTATTATTATTATTTTGTAACAGACACATTGTTCTGATGTGTAAGAATGTAATTCAATACAACAAAACATCTTGTCCGACTCTGTTAAGTCCCTGCCATTCGACGCTCTATCAACGATAATAAAAAATAATGATTTGTAGCATAGGCACCAAAGTCATAAATCACTTTTTTTTTTGAGGTAGGGGAAGATTTATTCGATTATATCGATTTTAGTAATTGACTTGTACTTATCAAGCCAATGAGTGTGCCATTATGAGACCGCTAAAACTACTAGAAACAGTAGTCAAATCTCTTTTAAATAGCATCCCATCATCTTTAAAAAACTGTAAAGTACATATTGGCTTATATATTCCAGGACGCACAATGTATAGCATATAATATTGGATGGTCATGGATGGACTACCTTTGATCATAGGTATACACGGTCAGGATTAATGTGATACTAAATTACATCTGTAACTGCTAGTGCTTAATTCATCGACCTTGCCAGGATGAAAGGTAAAACTGATCCTGTCTGGATTTGAACTCAGAGCAGTAAGGGCGATGCATTTTGCTCAGCATTCTATCAATTCTTCCGCCAACCATAATGAGCTTAATTTCTAACAAGGCTAGAAAAATTTGTTGGAAGTGCTTAGTCAATTAAATCGACCTCAGTACTTGTCTAGTATATTGTTTTATCGATCACGGAAGAATTATAGGCTGAGTTGACTTCGGTGGGATTTGAACATAGAACTTAAAGGGCCAGAACAAATACGAAAAGACATTTTGTTCCATATTGTCAAACCGCCTCTCTTTTAATCGTTCTCAGTACTTGACTGGTACTTTATTTCATGAAACCTGAAACAATGAGGGGCAAAAGCAACCTTAGTGGAATTTGAACTTGGGGTATCTAAAACGACACTATTATTACACGACAATTATTCCGACGTTCTTCTAATTTTGTCACTCACTGCTCTAAGCAAATTATAATGGTTTCTAGCATAGACACTAGGGTATAATTTGTGTGTGTGTGTGTGTATGTGTGGTGGGAATAGTCGAGAAAATTTGACCTCAGTATATAACGGAATATTACGTCTTTTATCTCCAATATATAATAATAATAATAATAATAATAATAATAATAATAATAATAATCATAGTAATGATTATAATAATAATAATAATAATAATAATAATGATAATAATAATAATAATAATAATAATAATAATAAAAGGTAAAATTTACATTACATAAATGGATAAAATGTATAAAAAGTGTTAAAATCAATTTTGTGAAATACATATAAAAAATTATATGAAATGGTAAATCAAGAAACATTAAAAAAATAAAGAGGTGATGATGAAGATGTGAGTGAAAGTGATGATGATGATGATGATGATGAGAGGAGTGGCGATGATGATGATCATAAGAATAATTTGTTTCTAATGTGACGGTTGAAAGCAATTACCATTTCATGTTAGAACAAAACAGTCTATTTCTCTGTCTGTCTGTTTATCTATTGATATTTTTTCTTATATTTTTTCTTTCTTTTCTCTGATTTCTTTTCCACACCCCTCACAAGTCACACAAGTCACCTATCTTATAAAAATAAACACTGTTTTTTTTATTCCATTTCATTTTTGGTTGATTGTTTTACTGAAGTCACTGTTTTGAAAGACATACCACTCTCAATTTTTTCACATGATAACCAATTTAGAAGCGATTTACAAAGCTGACCTCCTATAATCTTCAATCATCTAACAAAAACATGAGATAAATTGTTTCTAACACGTATATGTTTATATAGGTTGTATTCTCAGTGGACAGAAACATCGGTGCTTAAGCGCGCGTACACACACAAACGCATACAAATGCGTGTAGTTTTAGGCATATAAGCATACATAAACATACACAGTCATATGTGTAGGAATATAAGCATACATACACATACACAGTCATGTGTGGGCATATAAACATACATACACGTATACACTCGCACACAGTATGCAGACACATTGATAGCTCGTTTTATGTACCCTCTCCGAAAAAGTCTTTTTATAATGTAGCAGCAATCTATTATAATTGCAGCAATTTTTTATAATATTGCAGCAATTTTTTATAATATTGCAGCAATTTTACTGTCAAACTGAAAATAAAAACAAAGCAGAAAAAGGAAATTCCATGTGCATGGTCGAATGGCCGTCCCAAATTTTCCCAATTATATTGAGGCCGTTGGAGGAACCATATCGTTGTCTTGTTAGCGCTCACAAAAGACTCAAGAACAGTTAGTTGGCTTTTTAGTCCTGGAGTATTATCTTGAGATGCATCTTTGCATTCAAGTAGCATTATCTTAATTTCTTAAAGCACAATACTTTCCAAACAATTAATCCAGTTGTCTTGTTATCCAATCATGTAAGCGTATCGAAGGAGGCGAAAAGTGTCATTGTGGAATTATTAGGACTATCACAAGCCAAGTTACTGCACGAAATTCAAGTGAGAGCTTAACATATGTAACTAATATAGACATGCTATAAAATTATGAAAGAATATGGAGAAATGTTAATTGTTTTGGTGCATGATATGTTTCAGTGTCAATCGCTATACTCTCAAGATGTTATCCAGAAAATGTACTTAGATTTATTTAAAGTGTTGAAACAAGAAAAGAATGATTAAGCCGCTCAAATGTTTGTCGCTTCTCGTTGGATGTTGGAAAGCTCAAGAGATGGATTAATCTCCGTAGCATTCGAACAACAGAGAAATAAGCTAGCGTTGACATTCGAGCCGCTTTGTAAAGCATAACTAAAATTTAGCTTGCTTGATTAGTTGACAGTTTCTTAACTTTCATTTGTTTCAATCATTGGATTGCGGCCTAGAAGGATTTGGTCGAACAAATCAGTTCTAGTACAACGCTTTTTGAAAGCCCGGCATTTATATCGTGCTCCTTTACTGAACTGCTAGTTAATGGGAACACAAAGTTATGCTGCAATATTTGCTGCTGAAAATTGATAATACAATTGATAGCACATCTAAAGTGCAAAATTTGAACGTCAACGATCTAGAATGAAAAATGGATTTCTTCTTTACGTTACTGGTTATGTTATAGACATATATACGTATATACACACATAAATGTGTGTGTGTGTGTGTGTGTGTGTGTATGTGTGTTTGTGTGTGTGTGTGTTGAAAATCACAGTACATCGTCATTTTTCAGGTGCTTAAAAACAGAAGAAATATGATCAACTGCAGTTCTTTGTAACGTTTCCTTGTGCGAGAATTGATGGAAAAATAATTTCAGCTTACAATAACCACGCACGTACACACACACACACACACACACACACACACACACACACGCACACACACACACACACACTGTCCGTCTCCTCGCTGGCTGTCCGTCTCTCGTACACACATACACACTTCTATATAGAGCAAGTAGGTTTGCTTTCAAAAATATTCGACGCAAGACACAGTCGCTTTATATAATGATATATATAATATTACACACACACATATATATATATAAAGGTATGTACATACATTTACATATAAGTACATACACACAATATATATATATATATAAGTATATACATGTGTGTGATAGGTAGAACTGTATTGACAGGTACTTCAAGTTTCACCTTTAACGGTTTATTCTTGACTGGTTCAAGAAGCCGTTGAAGGCGAAACTTAAAGTCCCTGTTAATCCAATATTATCAATATATTCTACTTTAATAAATCTATACAGTCCGATTATCAATATGTGTTCTTGTTTTTCAATAATTTGATCAGCAATACCAAATAATCTATACATAAGATCTCTCTCTCTCTCACACACAAACACACACACACACACATTTTCACTCACACACACACACAGACACACAGACACACACACACACACACGCACACACACATGCAGACACGTAGGTCTATATATATGTGTGTGCGTGTGTACATGTATATATATATATATATATATATATATATATACACACATGTATATATGTATGTATATATATATATATATATATATATATAT
>NC_068983.1:148901884-148902177 GCF_001194135.2 Octopus bimaculoides | reverse complement strand
TATATATATATATATATATATATGCATATACACATATATACACACACATATATATACATAGACACATATGTACACACGTATACACACATACACGTACTCATATACATACATATATATACATTACATACGTACACATATATGTGTATGCGCACATGCATAGATTAATTTTATAATGAGCTAGCACACACATACACATCTACATACATACACATACGCATACGTGTACACACATATATTCATAAAATTATATATATATATGTATGTATAAATATATATATATATATATATAAGAT
>NC_068983.1:148891560-148900473 GCF_001194135.2 Octopus bimaculoides | reverse complement strand
AGAGAGAGAGAGAGAGAGAGAGAGAGAGAGAGAGAGAGAGAGAGAGAGAGAGAGATAGAGAGAGAGAGAGATAGAGAGAAAGAGAGATAGAGAGATATATAGATAGATAGAGAGAGATAGAGGGAGAGAGGGAGAGAGAGAGAAAGAGAAAGTGTGTGTGAAAGTTTGAAAGAATAAATTTCACGTCAGATCTGAGACAAAGCAATACAAACTGTTTTCTTCCAGAGCAATCCATTTGGTTTTCTCCCCAACTCTTTCTCATACGCACATACACACATTTACACCATACATCCAAATACACATACCCATACACAGCCTTTTAACAGCAATAAATTATGATTAACGTTTCATGATGATGATAAAAGTGATGATGATGGTGCAGAAGAAGAATTACGTCAGATGAACGCGAAAATTCACCAAACGCCTTTCTCTCTCTCTGTCATTTTTCACTCTCTCTTTTTCTCTTTCACACTTGTAGTTTTTCTGCCTGTCTCTTTCTCAGAGATCTCTGAAAGCTATATTACACAATAACCATTTTATTCGTTGACAAGTTGATACCACTGGTTCAATTGACACCAAACTTTTCAGCCCGACAACCACCCACCTTCTCCCTCATCTCCAGCAATGAATTTAGATTGACTTTTCTTTCACTTTATTTTCTTAGTTAAAATCTTTTATTTGTATATTTTTGTATTTGTTTTATTTTGAAATAAATTTCTATTTGTATTTACTAATTTCCTATTGCCTAGTACGAGACACTAAGAAAAAAAAAAGCAAAAGCAACAACAACAACAACAATAAAAGAACTATCCTCTGCTTTAATTTAATTTCATTTTATTTCTGGGTTCATCAAATTTATTGCTGTGGTCATGAAATGATAGAATGTGGTTGAAGTGGTGTGAGTGGTGCGGTTGGATGCGATAGTTCTTGCAGGAAGAGAATAGCTTCGAGATCCCACGGAGCATTTAACAAAAATTTAATTTTTCATTTCTCTGCTCGCCACTGTCATTATCACTTAGACAGGTATTTAATAGGAAAAAAAAAAAGAAAAAAATGATTGACTGTTTTTATTTCGGAATCTAATCTCGACTATCATCGTAGTTCTTTATAACTCAGCTAAGTCTTGATCTTGAAGAACTATGGTTCAGCGTTTCAGCCACGACTACCTCGTCATTTCTTTTCAATTAGTATGCTAACAGTATGTTTAAGATCTGAATATGCAAGACACAGAAATTTTCTCAATATCGTCGTTGTTATTCCTCGTTTGGTGCCAGGTCAGCTCCAATGAAGTAATTCTGCCGTTAGGCTTTTACAGACAGTGTGTATCTTGGATTACATTATCCCGTTTCTAGTATCTTTTTATTGTTAGGACAGTAACGTATGAATTTTAAGTAAGGTCGATTGATAAGGAAGAGGCTTCCCTCTTGGATCATTTTCTTGTTCACATCTTTCCGTGTTATTCCTGATCGAAGAGAGTAGTGGTATTCCAGCAATGATTATCTATCACCTTTTTTTCAAATCATTGCGAATATTTTGAATACCTTTAAAGTGTTCTTCCCTGTAGGTGTGATTTGAGGTAAATATGGTTAATTTTTGCCGAAAATATAACTGTATAGTGTCACCTCCAATGGACTCGTCAGGTTTATCGATGTAGCTGTTGTATTTCGGTTTCTCCTTCTCTGTCTTTCCATGTCTTTACTTTGTTTGTTTGTTTCTTTCTTTCTCTCTCACACACACACACATTTTGTATGTCTCTCTACTCACATCATGTTAGTTTATTTATCGACCCCAGAAAAATGAAAGGCAATCAACTTCGGCATCATTTCAACTCAGGGCATAAAAACAAAGCTTAAGTAAACACTTCAAATCCCTTTGTCCAGCGCTCTACTACCCCTGCCAACCACAACACTGCATAGTCTTCTATTTTCCTTTCGTTTTCTATTTTTCTTTCTCCTTTCCCTCTATTTTCACATTCTCTTCCTTTTTTCTCTTAATTTCTTTCTACACACCTGCTCCTTTCTACACACCTGCTTTGCCATCCGTTGTCTTCCATTTTTCTTTTCTCTTTCTCCACTTATTCTTTCACTGAATTTTTCATTCTTATCGTTTCCCTTTTCCTCACCTTTTACGTTATTTTCTTTCTCTTGTTCCCATCTTTTTTGGTGCTACTTTTTCTTTTCTTCACATTCTGATCCCTATTTACAAAGCTACAACTAACTTTCATACTTCTTTATTTCGGTGCAGATTTGACCGAATCATTAGAGGGTTTACCTCAAACGTCTTGCCATATTTATTGCGGCTCTTTACATTCTCAGCTCAAATCTCGCCAATATCAAATATAATCTTCATCCTTCGGAGTTGATAAAATAGAGAGTCAAAAACTAGGGGCGATTTCATAGACTAGCTCCCTCCTCTAAATTTGTGGATTTGCGTATTCTAGAAACGATTCCAGCACGACGATTCAATTTCTTTCTCTCATATCTTTGCTTGTTTGTTTCTTTCTTTCCTTCTACTGGTGATTTTTTAATTTTGTCTTTAATTCTTCCCTAATGATATTCTTTCCTTTTTTCATATTCTCATTCCTTCCTTCTCGTTATCTCATTTTCTAATTCTTTCCCCCTGTCCCACTTTTCCTCTTTCCTATCTCTTTCTCCCCCTCTCCCTTTCTATACTTCTTCTTCCTCATTATTTTATTTAATACACCTAAGCAACAACAACAAATTAAGAAGCGAAAATGTAGGAAGATATTTAAGGAAGAAAACAAAATCCTTCCAAGTAATTATGTTAAAACGAAGCAATAAACTTTCCTGTTACCTCGACATTTGCTCAGCAAAGCGTGTGGAGAAGTAGCAGTCGTATAAGGAATCAATAGACTACAAATCCAAATGTGATATCCTATCGAGAATATTATGAATCGATAATCGACGGTAGGTAAGTAAGAAGGTGGCCTGAAACAAAAAGAAAGAAGAAAAGAAAAAAATATATTAAACAATAACAACAATAAATATTTAATAAAGTAAAAGTGGAAATGCAACGAAAAACTAAAAAATTAAATTAAAAGTTAAATGGCAACTCGTATGGTTGTTACTTAAATCGTAATGACACCTTATGACAAGTAAAGCTGCGATTTAGTACTGGGGCAGAGATTACATTGGAAAGGAAATGATGCTACGTCTGCAACAGTGGGAGACAGAGGTTGAACGAGAGAGAGAGAGAGAGAGAGAGAGAGAGAGAGAGAGAGAGGGAGAGGGAGAGAGAGAGAAAGAGTAATCGATAAAGTCTCATTTATAAATAAATCCTGATTTTTCTAACGCTTGTTGCAGTTTCAACACACAGATCCTCTCTTCCTCTTTCTCTCTCCCTCTCTCTCTCTCTCTCTCTCACACACTCACACACACTCACACACACTCACACACACGAAACACGCATTCACGTGTGAGCGTAAGTATGTGCATACTATAGAAATAAGCAACTAAAAGTAACGCGCGTGAGAAGAGAGAGAGAGAGAGAGAGAGAGAGAGAGAGGCAGGAGAGGAATAGGCAACTCAGAGTTGCGACTGAATGTAAACTCAGCTTGAATATATGAATATATTTTATTACATGTTTTGAGTACTTTCTCATTTATACATCTAAGCACACACGGATGCATTTTCATGCACACATGCTCACGCATACGCATTTATATAAATAATGGATGTTTGATATTTTATCAACGCCCTCATATTTTCCAGATTTCATAAAATAAAATTACTGGGCTTAGTTTAGTCGACTATGCACAATATTCCTAAAAAAACATGCCTTGTCAAAAAGAACTAAATAATTATCTCTATTCATCTGCTATACAAACGTATCCCTTTCAATGAGCTTTGAAGCGTCTATGGAGAATAGTTTTCCGCAGTCTTCCTACTCAGAAATTTGTTTCTTAAATGCATAATTAAGAGAAGAAGGGCAACGCCCATGACCCTTTTAGGCTCTCCTTGACCGATGAGAGAAATGGAAGTGTTTATCTCATATCCAGGATCTGGTCCAAATTCTTTAAATGTACCTAAAGACGAAGCTGTTCTCTGAATTCTATACCAGCGTCACAAAAAGTCAACATACTTTTGGTAAGGTTGCTCAGAAATATCCTTCTTGTACTCCTTTTTTTCACCCCTGGAAATATCTCGTTGAGTGAGACTGGTGTATATCTAAGAGCACAACTTCGTCCTTAGGTCTCCTCCTTAGGAAAACGAAACCCTAAATGTTGCACAATTTCGACGTACGTTGTACGCATGCAAAAATTCCGATGCAAGGAAGTGCGATGTTATAGTCATAAAAGGGCCTAATTCTTTTAAACAAGTCTAAAAATAAATAAACTAAACAATACAATACAAATAAATAAAGGAATTATTGCAGTCGATTTCTACCCTCTAAATTCCCACCCGCCTCACAACATTCTAGAGAAGAAAACACAGATAAAACATTTCTAAAGAACTAAAAGAAAATCTGTGAAATTTCGAAATTTTATAACTTTAAGGACAATTTATCTCAGGAATGCAAAATAGAAATTGAATCCAAAGAATCTAATTTGAAACACCCGTCATTTGCAAATGTACTTAATAAATCAACATCACTGTTCACAGTATTTTTTTTCCTTTTTAGAAAGCCTGCCTGAGTAACAGGAGCGTATCTCGTAAATTCTTTTAATGATTTTCTCCCCACCTAAATCTATAACAAAAGCAACCAAAAATGGAAGGTCATTTATGGAAATAGAGTTTTTATTTTTACGTCATATTTTTGCTAATGATCAATTTAAATTCATATTGTAAGCTGAAGAATATGACTGAATATTTGCATTAATTATTAAGTCGAAGAAAGTCTCATAAACTTTATGTTTATTATCTCAGTCAGTTGTACAATATGACTCATCAACTTTCTATGTTTATTGTGTTATGCGATAGATTATCAGCTGTTACAAAAACCACGGCTTGACATGGTAAACTGATATCTGTTGTCAATCTTATCTCTTATCAAATCTATATGTCACAAACTCTTATATCTATCATGACATTCCAACTATTTCTCTCACCTGCTTTGAGCTTCTTTTATTCTTTCTCTCTAGATATTTTAACTCTTATTATTTTTCTTTAAAATGCTTTCCAGTATGACGGTTTAGAAAGTAATGAGTCGTAGAAATAGCAGAACACTGAACTGACGTGCCTTACAGAATTTAGTTTCGACTGTCGAATACCAATCTCAAATACTGATGGGGGACTATCTCTCTTTTTTTTTGTTTTTATTTTACTTGTTTCAGTCATTAGACTGTGGTCATGCTGGGGCACCGCCTTGAAGAATTTTTAGTCGAACAAATCGACCCCAAGACTTATTTTTAAAGTCTGGTACTTATTCTTTTGGTGTTTTTTTTGGGCGAATCGATAAGTTACGAGGTCGTAAACACACCAGCACCGGTTGTCAAGCGGTGATGGTCTCTCTCACACTCACACACACACACACACACACACACACACACACACACACACACACACACACGATGGGCTTCTTTCAGATTCCGTTTATCAAATCCACTCTCAAGGCTTTGGTCGGCCAGAGGCTTTAGTAGAAGGTATTTGCCCAAGGTGCCACGCAGTAGGACTGAACACCGAACATGTGGTTGGGAAGCAAACTTCTAACCACACAGGTACGCCTGAGCCAAGTGCAAATCATTTCTTTTGATTTGATAAAAAGTTTCGAAGTCGATAAAAATAATGATGTATAGTCAGTTGTATCAAGTATATACTTCTACTGCGACAATTGTCTTTGTGCTTAGTAAAATCATTCAGTTGTTATTTAGTCCTAGTAAAGCACTGATCGAGTACACCACTAATGAAAGGTGCTCTAAACGTGACCACCCTGTCTTTTTGTATGCCTAGAAGGACGAGTACATTGGCCAATGTGTCCGTTTTAAAACCAGTAGGGTGTGGTTTGTGGGATATTTCGCTGTTATTTCTAATATGTAATAATTCATATTGAAGACCACCGTCGGTTTATTAATATTCAGCATTATAAGTTATTGTGTCTTCATAAATAGTAGAACACCGGAGTAAAATGCCCTGCTGTACTTTGTTTTAGTTCTTTACCTGTTGAGGTTCAAACCCTCTCAGATGCTGGCTATATTATTCATTCTTTCAGGTTCGGTAAACTCAAAACTGGTAATGTACGTAGTTTAGACCTCTTTATTTGATACCTACTCGTTTAAATGAAAGAGAAAAGAAGACACTGTAGAGAGATATAGTAGGAAATACTGTAGTCGATGTATCGACTACTACCTTGCTTGACGAAAGAAACTTCACTTGGCCTTAGAAAATGATGTATGCACTTGATTCCCACTTGAAAGAGGGAAGGAGAAAGAGAGAGAGAGAGAGAGAGAGAATCAGATTTACTTTAGCTTGCGTTGCTAGTTTATGATGTGGAACAAGAAGTTTTTTTATGTATTAATATGACTAAAAATCAGATGTAGCAATGATATATGGAAATCGCGAGGAGTTCCTATGGAAACGCGGGTTTGTAATATTATAAGTTTAACTTTGTTAAGGGAAATATTAAAAATAGATATCGTTTGATTATACGACATTAATAGCCAGTAATCAGCAGGTTGTTTTGGCTCTATGGACTAGGTAGATATTGAGCTATACGAACAGATAAATCAATATAGATTGCTAGATGGATAAATGATGTTGCGCATTTATGCATATGTATGCGATTATGTCTATGTATGTGATATATCATAATATACTTATGCAAAAGCATATACACACATATACATAAGTTCATTGCGATTTATCCATATCTGTTCGTATGTTCTCCCATTCCGTGCATATTAACCAAGTGGCCTGCTGTTTTTATAAATAGCTAGTGAACGAAACGTCACCCTATGTCAAATATATTGCATTAATAGTTTGACTCAAGATATTATGATCGTTGTAGAACAAAAGATAATCGTCTGACCAGAAGAGTCCAAAATATAGTTTGGATTCCCGATTAATGCAAGTGCATTTCATCGACTCTGTGAAAGCACTCAGGATGGCGTAAAAATCTTAATACTCCATTTCACCCTTGTCTCATAGAGTAACAGATCTGTGTGCTTATTAAAAAATAACCAACATTTGCACAGCGATGTGACAACATCGAATAATGGAAAAATGGACGAAGTAGGCTCAAAGCTATTTAGTGATTTGAGTACGCGATTGTGATGCAGATTGCATTCTTCTTTTAAGTCACTTCACATACATCAGTATTGCACATGAGAAAGAAATAGCGTATATTTAAAAAAGATTCCCATTTAAACACTCTGAAAATATGTCAGAAAAAGTATTGCTGATTATACTCAATAAATAAGCGAACTACTGATAATAGATGACCTCTACACGTTAAGAAAACAGTGTACTGGCTTAAGTAGAATGCTGGCATTTATAAGTTAAAATAGTCAAAATCCAGAAATGGCCTATGAATATCTTCTCTTGTTACATGGAGCTACGATGCTCAAACTGATTTTCAATTAACGGATTGTAAACACTTTTGTAAGCGAATTTACTCTCAATTGAATTAAAAACCGAAATATTATTTATCCTAAAATGTTTGATTTCCTTTATATGCAAGCATTATGATAAATAACTCTAGAAAATTTAAACTCAGATGGAGAAATGATACCGGTAATATAACTGGCATGTCAAAATACCCATCGAATATAGATAGGCAAGTGTGATATTTGGTTACAAATGAATTTGAAGAAAGAGTAGGAGACAAAAAGAAGTTTTGAAACTATTAAAAAAATGGTTATCATTTCAATGACCCCCAGTATATTGGTGTTCATAAATTTCCTGTTCCATATGGGAGATAGCATTCTTAGAAATATGTTAAGTATTAATGATGGATTGATGTACGTAGAATATGAGGTAGTAAGAAAGAACCACACAAAAGTAGCTGATATGTACTGGTGAAATTAGAAGTGATTTTCCTATACTTTTTAGAATTAGCCATTTCGCCATTCCGTTCTGTGATGCTTATGTTAGAGATGATAATAATGTTGTTATTGTTGTTGATTAACCTCAAACAACCACTGCGCGGCTTAACCCTCTCGAGTTGTATGTATGTGTGGAGGGGAAGTCCGCTGAAGTCTGGTCATCCTCAAGATCGAAAGAAACTTGTTAGTTCGTCACATATCTCGTTCATGACTGAAGCAGAACTATTTCTCACTAAACATTTTAGTACACATGCCTTATCCTGTCATTTAAAATATTATTTTCAGGTTTTGGCCAGCAATTTCGGTGAAGGGGTAAGTCGACCCTGAAAGGGTTGACAGGCAAAGTCAGCCTTGGCGGAATTTGAACTCAGAACATAAAAACGGACGAAATGCCGTTAAGTATTTTGCCCGGCGTGCTAACGATTCAGCTAGCTCATCACTTACCTGCCACATAAAACGTTAAAGACGTAAATAGTATCAGTAGCAACTTGGACCTCTTGCACAGTCATACACCTGCTAGAAATAACTGCCAATTCTAACTCAAATAATACACCATCTTAAAAAGGGAAGGGGACACATTTACTTTGTATAATGTCGTAGTAGATACATTATACCTTAAACTAAAACGAGATCGTCACGATTCGGATGCTTTTTATCACGAACCTGCTTAACTCATAGACACGTACATATGCAAATTTGACTTTAGTTAAATGATTTTCTCAGCACTGTGATATGTCCTTGATTAATTTTTTTAACACTCTCTTTATGTGGAGCGCACAAAGTAAATCCAAACAGGTTACATGAGAAGGTGTAACCATAGTGATGTCAGTACCAGGAGTATGGCAGAATTACCGAGTTTTTCAATTTCTTACATCACAGAGAGGGAGAGAGAGAGAGAGAGAGACAGAGAGAGA
>NC_068983.1:148891059-148891550 GCF_001194135.2 Octopus bimaculoides | reverse complement strand
AGAGAGAGAGAGAGAGAGAAAGAGAGAGAGAAAAGAAAATGAGAGAAGGAAAAGTGTTGTCTAAACTCACGAAAACGTGTAAAGAAAAAAATACCATCACTTCACTACATTCGTTAGAATTAAGGAAAATATTGCTGAACTATTAGTTGTCACACTGAAGAAATCAAAATGGACATAGAATGTTTGTGTGAGAAAGAGCGACAAAAATAAAGAAAAAGAGAAGATTGAGAGAGAGAAATATACATATATATATTGAGAGAGAGAGAGAGAGAGAGAGAGAGAGAGAGAGGGAGAGAGGGAGAGAAAGATGAGATGTATTAGACAAAATGCGTAATAAAGTGAGAGAGCTTGTAGAAGAAAATCTGAAATTCATATAAATACTAGAAGAAAAATAGCAGCAAAATATTTTTATGAAAAAATACGAGGCCATCTTTTCCTTAAAACCTGCATTTCTCCCCACACTCCAATACACTCGGATGAAATATATGCAA
>NC_068983.1:148890098-148890740 GCF_001194135.2 Octopus bimaculoides | reverse complement strand
TTCTTCTTCTTCTTCTTCTTCTTCTTCTTCTTCTTCTGTTACGAGCTGGCAGAAATCGTTGGTGCGTCAGACAAAATGCTTAGCTGCATTTCTTCTTGCTCTTTACGTTCTGAATTCAAACACCGCCGGGGTCGTCCTTTCGAGATCGATAAAATAAGTATCTCTAGGGTCCAGGGGTCGATGTAATCTATTAGTTCTCTCAATCAAAATTTCAGGCCTCGTGCCTACAGAAGAAATAATCACTATGCATTCTCATTTCGAAATCTGTGCATGATTTTTCTTTGTGTCTCAGAATGATTAACGCACCCGGGTTAGAGAGGCATCTAGTTTCGTCATTATCGATAAATAAACTTATTATATACTGTGCATCATCAAAAATCAACGTATCTAACAGTGCGTTGTCTTATTTAGCATGTTCGTTCATATCGTAACCTTCCTTTCGTGTTGAGGAGGCAAGAGAAGACGAAAATAGCTTAATTTCGAAAATTGAATTTAAACAGTCCCTAAATAATGCTACTACGTGCGAGTTGTCAAGAATTTAACACTAGACTATCAATGATTGCACACATGCTTGGTGTGTGTTTGTGTGTGTGTGTGTGTGTGTGTGTGTGTGTGTGTGTGTGTGTGTGTGTGTGTGTGTGT
>NC_068983.1:148884146-148889351 GCF_001194135.2 Octopus bimaculoides | reverse complement strand
TATATATATATATATAAATATACAGTGTATATAAATAAAATACATTACATCCATAATGTACGAGTAGTATGTATACACATACATGCAAAACTATCTATCTATCTATCTATCTATCTATCTATCTATCTATCTATCTATCTATCTATTTGTCTGTCTGTCTGTCTGTCTGTCTGTCTGTCTATCAATCTATCTAATGTTGCACTGGCATATTTGTCCTTCTATTTATCAAATATACTTTATACATCCTGCAAGTGAATATAATGTTTTCTGTGTCCATGTCAGACATCTTAGTTTCTGTACTGAACCATCTCTGTAGTATATCTCACTATCTCAGACTCACAAACTCACCCCATTTTTCTCCTCTTTCGTTCTCACATACTTTCTCTCTCTCTTTTTTTCCTATATATGTTTGTCTCTTCCTTCAGTTTTATATTTTTTTCATCATTTCATCTTTATATATTCTTTTACGTTCCCATTCGGCCTGTTTCCTGTCATATCAACAACCAGCCATTCATGCAATTTTTCCTTCACCAACTTCCGGTGAAATTTCTGTTCTTATTTCATCATATATAATAATTTGTTTTATATCATCACCACCACCACCACTTCCACCACCATCGTTATCCTTGTCGTCGTCATCATCATCATCATCATCATTATTATTATCTTATTTATTTAGTAGTTTCCGAAGTGTAGTTCAGTTAATGAAAGTTCACGCTACCTCCTCGTGCACCCGTTTTAATCTACATTTACTGCTGGGAGACCAAAAAGTAAGGGAAAAAAACCTAAAAAGTATAAAACACAAATACATAAGTGCACATTATACATACAAACAAACGTGTATACATACATACACACATACGTATATACATACACATACATACATACATACGCGCACGGACAAACACGCACACACGCACACATACACACACGTCTATGTATGTATTATGTATGTGAATGTTTCTGTCGAATTTGAACTTCTTATTCGTAATTCCTTACATTGAATTACATCAGAATATATTAAACACATTATATACTTACTACATATTTACAAAAACATATTCCCTGTATATTCCAGTTATATGATGATTATATAGTGCCGACGTATTATATAAACTTATTGCTGAGACTACCCACAAGGGAGGCCGGTGTTTCCAGTAATTGAATAAATTTTACTGTTTTGAGTATTTTTTTTCTCGATTATAAATCTTAACGCCTATGTACATTGGCACACTCTCGCCCGAGCATACGCCTCCCGCTCTCATATATATACATACATATATGCATGTATGCATGTCAGTGAATGCGTCTGCGTTATAAATTTCTCTGCTACCCAGTTTTCTTTCTTCTCTACTTTTCTGTCTTCTTACTTTATAACTTTTTGATGAAAAGCTTTAGCTCGAAACATCGGAGGCACTTCCCTTTTCTTAAATGTGCATCAGACTTACAATTTAGACCTTGTTCTTTGCTGATATTCTCATCAATAACTTTAAACACACAAGCACTCATACATATATAATATTATCTTGATGGAAGCATTATTCAAATAATCGCAGAGCGAATTAAAATAAACTTGATGCAAATTAAAACAAATTAGAATATTTTCGAAGCAAATTAAATTATGTCATCGAAATACATTACGATGTCTTTATCTAATGAATTACAGTTTAATTTGTGGTTGTAAAAATTCTTGAACAGATATCAATACACCTTTCACCAGTTTATGGGAATCATCTATTTTGGAAATAAATACGCATTTACTTTGGCTGTAAATGCTCTATCTTCAAAGAAAACACTCTTCCATTAAGATGGCTTGCTATAGTTTGTAGAGATGTATTGAATCTACGTGTTTGGTAAAGCATTCTTGAAGATTCTTCAGTATTAATTTTGGACATATGTTAAAAACTCTATGATATATAATATGTCATTTGACCTCGCCCCAGAATACAGATGTAATGCACGATCTCTGTGTCGTTAGTGATGTACTATATGATATGCTATTATATTCTTTATACCTCGTGCATCAGCAATGGAATCCCTTTGTTCGTTTTGCGGCTGACGGTACACGTATATAAGTTTCTAGAGTAGATAGCATGTATGTCCTTTGCTCCTTCACCGTTCAACAACTTTGGATACAAATACTTAAAACATGAGACCAGCTCTCATTGTTTTGAGGCTGACTTATGTCATCCATGAAAAAATTCAACTTTAGAGGGTTGTCAAAAGATAACATGAATTTAGATTTTTGCTCTGGTTCAAACAATGCAAATCATAGATATCTACACTTTTTCAATTTGGTCCAAGACTATTTCGAGGTTAATTAAAAATTTTTCTAGTTTGTTTTAATTTCCTTCAACGAATATTTCATCGTAACATATGAAGGTGAACTTTGCTAACCTCTATTAGTTATATATATAATGAAATTTTCTAAAATGGAATTATTCTTTTTATTGCTAGTAGTTACGATGTTTATACAAAAGTCAGTTATTTTGTTTTTTAAATATTAATAACTAAGGAATATTAATATTAATAACATCGCCTCCAGCTGGCTATTGACACACTTTCTGTGCACTATCAGTATTTGCAAAGGGAAGTCATCCTTCCCATCTCCAACCTCACTCAGAGATTTATTATTGCTCTCTCTCTCTCTCTCTGTATATATATATATATATATATATATATATATATATATATATATACGAGGGGGCGCTGAAAAGTTCCTGGTTTTAAGGGTCTCGAGAAATGCCTGGTTGGAGGCACAACCTTCCGAGTTCATTTACAGGGCTTAGAAAAAGCGAAAGATCGCTGCAATAAGTGTGTGAATCTGAGAGGGGGAATATGTTGGATAAAATCGTAATTAACTGGTTCTCCTGTATTTTCTTTAACCCAAAGCCAGGAACTTTTCAACACCTCCTCATATGTATATATATGAATATATATAGAGACAGACAAACGTGTGTGTTGTGTGTGGGTGTATGTAAATATATAGGCATGTATATGTATGTGTGTGTGTGCGTGCGTGTGTTTGGTGAGTATGTGTTTGCGTGTGCATACACAATTTATGCCTGTGCGTTTGCGTTGTTTGTGTGCTTGTTCATATGCTTATCAGTGCGAAAGTCTGTAGTGCATTAAAAAGGTAATTTACGAATTCGTAAAAGATGTTTTGATGCAATCAATACAAAATAGAAATAAATATTGGAACCTATATAAGGGATCATAATCATGTCAGGTGGTTACCCCATTATGGTCACACTTGAGAGAGTATATATTATGCAATTATATGTTTGAAGCATCTTTATTCTTGCCTTAGTGTCCATCATAAAACAGATTATATAAGGATTTTCTTATACATTGCTTGATAATCACAACACAAGTTATACGGAATATATTACTTGTTATTACACGCAATGAAATTCGAATAGCAACTTCTGTTCTTACGCAGTCTGTCTTGTGATGGTTACTGAAACACGTGTAAATATGATATAAATAAATAATTCCATAACATATACACTCCAGGTGACAGAGTATACATACTAACCGTTTGTTAACATTATCCTGATTATAAAGAGCGTTTTCTATTGTATATGTATGTATGCGCGCGCGCGCACACACACACACACACGCAAAAGTAATAATTTTATTTTTGGGTATACCTACGATGCATCACAACTGTCTGTACATCTCACCGGCAAGGTGTATGAGGGTTCGAAACGATCGTAGTGATTCTAAAGAGTCCCGTGAATTCCATTCTGTCTCTCTCTCAAACACACACACACACACACACACACACACACATATATACATTCACATATACTCTCACATACATAAGGTACTCGCACTCACATTCATCTTTACGCCTTTATACGTACTCCTACCACATATATGCGCGCGCGCGTATAAAGAAGGTTTATTATGTATCTTACGTATTACACATACACTTGTTAGTGATATAGAAGACAGAAAGTGAGAACTCAGTACATGTTAAATAAGTACAAATTGTCATGTCGATACATATTACGATTTTTATTTGGATTGTATAATTTGTACACAAATTTAATGAAAAAAATGAAATCCTTTACTTAGTAGCGATTAACATGAGGTCGACTTACATATATCCCACACTCTCACCCAAGCACATTCACATATATCTCAAATCATGCAAACGCATATTACTCTCACAGATTATATGACATAAACATACACTTATTCTCATTCACACAAACACACACATATACATACACACCTGAACAGATACACATACTCTCATTCACATCCGTATTGAAGGTGTGTATATAAATTTCATTTCTCCATAGATAACAACATTCTCACCAATCCGATATCTCACAGCATGTGTCTTTCAAACTTCCCATATCTTAACTGTGTTTAAAAGTTACAGAAAACACAGCTTGCTTTTTACTGATTTTCTTTGTTTTTGTGTCCTCATTGCGTCTCTGGTTTAGTTGTGATATGTTTTGTTTCCTTTTTTTTTGTGTACCCTTCCATTTTCCTGACTCTAAAACACACACACGCTTACATACGCACGCATACACAGAATTTTTTGCTTTTGGTCAAGCTGACTGCCTGTTTACTTACTGAATTTATATAAATGCCGGATGTCTGGGCATGTGTGAATGCTAATGATGTAGTACTAGTGACAGCAACAGCAGTAGCAGAAAAATAACAGAAGTTAATATTTTTATATGAGATAGAAACACACACGCATGTGTGTGTGTGTGTGTGTGTGTGTGTGTGTGTGTGTCTGTGTAAAACAGGGAAAAGTACTCAATACATGTTGTAGAGCATTTTCTTCATTCAATGAATCTGATGGTTCAGTCAATACAAGTACGAAAACACACATCGAGAATCTTTGAGTAACGACGGAATGAAGCATCATCTTCGGACAAATGCTTATCGTTATATCTTTTATGTTCTATATTTTGTCTTAGTCATTAGACTGCAGCCATGCTGGGACACACCGCCTTCAAGAATCTTTAGTCGAATGTATCGATCCCAGTACTTATTTAAAAAAAAGCCTGGTACTTATTCTATCATTCTCTTTTTGCCAAACCGCTAGACTACGGAGGCGTATTCACACCTGCACGAGTTGTCAAGCGGAGGTGGGGGACAAACACAGACTCAAAGACAAACACACGTATATATAAATATTGAATCTCCAGTATTTTTGCTCCTTATATATATATATAT
>NC_068983.1:148882791-148883828 GCF_001194135.2 Octopus bimaculoides | reverse complement strand
GTAAAGAATCGTGTAGAATAAACAATTACAGTTGTACTTCTTTCGACTGGTAAATCCTGAGTTCGCTCCCAAGGATTTCGTGCAAAGTTATTACAGAGCATATTAAAAACATATAATAATGAATGGAGAATTATTCATCTTCAATTCAAATTTCCCAGCTTGTAATATTCCAACACGAAGTCATTTATACAGCAGAAACATCTGCTGGACAATTTCAATTGAAGATGTATAAAATCTCTATGTTTTATTCTGTCTTCCTAACATATATATATATATATATATATATATATATATATATATGAGAACACAAGTTACAAAAGACTATATATATGTGTGAGTGTATGAGTTTGTATACATGTGTGTGAGGGTGTATGCGAGGTTGTATGTGATGTGTACAGGTCGGGGTGGCTATGTTTGAACCTTTAACTTTTCAATTTAGTGTGAATGTTTTAGCGTTGGCTATCTTCCCATTAGCTCTCAGCCATTTTTATCTTCTGCCTTGATCAGCTTTCAGCTGCTGGTACGGCCTCAAAGTTAAAAGATGGAATTACGCATTGTATCTTGAAAGATCAAGATGTCGTCGCTTGTTGTAGTTGTTGCTATCTCGCTCGCTATCTTTCTGTCTGTCTGTTTCTCTCTCTCTTTTTCTCTCTTTCTTTATATCTATCTATAATGACAATATTGACCAAGCTTACCGTGGTCTTTTCCGTAGGCTTTTCTTTCCACGGCTAAACCTAAACTGTCCTCCCCTCTTTTTACACGAGAACATTACTGTGATACACGAT
This sequence comes from Octopus bimaculoides, assembly GCF_001194135.2. Taxonomy (NCBI): domain Eukaryota; kingdom Metazoa; phylum Mollusca; class Cephalopoda; order Octopoda; family Octopodidae; genus Octopus; species Octopus bimaculoides. Next base: position 148,883,043 of record NC_068983.1, on the reverse strand, counting down.
CCCTATTGATCGCTTTTTTTTTCTCTCTCGGTCCCTTTTGATCGAACTCCCCCCTTTTTTTCCTTCCTACGATCCCTTTTGATCGACACCCACCCCTACTTTTTTTTTTCTTTTTCTTCCTTCCCCCTCCCAGAAAGAAAAGCTCTACATTGTATTCGTCCCATCTTTGTTGAGCCCTGTGTGGCTAATAAAAGAAATGTTTCTATCTATCTATCTATCTATCTATCTATCTATCTATCTATCTATCTATAT
>NC_068983.1:148877399-148882479 GCF_001194135.2 Octopus bimaculoides | reverse complement strand
CACACACACACACACACACACACACACACACACACACACACACACACACACACACACACACGCACACACACACAGCCGTGCGCTTGGGTATCTTACACGTATCGACATTTGAACGATAGTTCAACGCTAAAATTAGTTCGACGTTTGGAGCTTCTTCTGTTTCTGCAGCCTTGCATTTTTCCAGTGGAGTTTCAATATACATGATGGCGCTATCTTATGTAAACAATCTCATAATCATGGAGATCATCATGAAAATCTAGAATCACATCAACATTATAATCAATCAGTGTCATCGTCGTCGTCATCATTGTTACCGTCGTCATCATCGTCGTTTCTGGCGTAGTCGTCATCATCATAATCATAACCATCATGATAGTTTTCATTCGTTTCGTCGTCAGAACCCCCCCCCCCCCATCAATATCTATTATTGTCGTCACACCCATAGTGATCCTCATCATCTTCAATATCTTTATCAACATTGTTATCATCATTATCGTTGTTAACATTAACAACAAAAGTTACAGCATTGATCGGTACAGAAAATAAACAAAAAGAAACAATTAAAAAGACCCTCAAAAAGCCCAACAAAACACAAAACCAAGACTTTATCTTAGTTATTCATCTATAAATGTAATAATTGTATAATGAGAATACACAGCTGCAGATTTGAAATTTTGCTGAACAAAAAGGTTAAAAAGAATAATGATGGCAAGAATAACTGGAACAGGAGCAGCAATATCAAAAGAAAAAAAAATAGATAAAATAAAACCAATCTGCAAAAAAAAGAAAGTAACACAAGCAGCATAAAGGAATAAATTATTCGTTTTCAAAACGGGCAATTCTATCTGATATTGTCACAATCCTAAACAATGATGCTACATTGTTCTTCAGATTATAGAAACAACGACATTTTATTTTGAAAACTGAGAAAAATGATATTTTTTCTCAAGGCGAGCAAACGTTCAAAATATAGAGCAATAATAGTGACAAAGATACTTTTTTGTAATGCCGTTGTTGTTGTTACTACTACTACTACTACTACTACTACTACTACTACTACTACTACTACTACTACTACTACTACTACACAAAGAATGCATGTTTGAATGCTAGAAAAAAATATTACAATTATCATTATGGTAACCTTAGTTTATTGTATGAATTTTTCATATGTGAACGATAGCAACAACAACAACAATAATAATGATACTGAATAATTTTTTTTTTCTCATATTGCCACCATGCCTCATTGATACATACAATAATATGTACACAAAAGTGTTGCAATAAGTCGGAAACAAAGCTGATGAACGAATAAAAATTTTATAAAAAAAGTAAGAGACGTTGTACAATGTAGTGTAACGTTTCCTATTCCAAAGTTTAAAGCAGGCTCTGAATCCTGCTTTTGTTGTTTCTGGCTCTTCTTTTGTACACTACGCTCTCTCCTCTTCTGCTTCTCCAACTCCTCAGGGCCGAAAACTTTTAGGTGTTGTATATTATCACTAATTTAGCAGTTAGGCATGGATTTTACTCCGAGTCTCATAGCTTTCGTTCTTGCACCCGCGACGAACATAGCTCAGAATAGACTTATGTTTTTAGGGCGTCACTACGATATGCAGGGTTCATACAAACCGCATCCTGACCACATGTACTTTTCAGTTACTTCAGTGTTCACCCCTTGCCCATACTTTGTTACAGAGGAGATGATAAACCAAGGGTTAATGTCACTAGTTATTCTCCTGACAGAGATCTTTGAACATTATCAACACACTATGGAACGTGTTTGTGGTCGAGTACATGACGTCAGAACTCAAGTTGACGCTTTGCTTCGTTCTCGGTCTTGAAGGTCACAACTACACACACACACACACACACACACACACACACACACACACACACACACACACACACACACACACACACACATTCGCCCGCGCTCGCCTGTGTCCTGATTCAGTTGACAGAAAAACTAACTTTCTATCCACAAACCACCGAGGTTTCCACCATGTGCATTTTAAAGGGAAGGTGAAATCTCTCTTTCTTCCCCCACCTCTCTCTCTTGGGGAACAAGCTTAGCGACTGTGTCACACATATTCTCTGTTCGTCTCCATACCTCTTCCTTGGCCTGATGGTTAGGTAGACAATGCCGTAAGCTTTGACCATCTCTGTGTGTAAGACACTGGCCAAGATACTTGTGCGGACTTCAAGTACTCTTATGAAAATAGAATAAAGAAATAGCATTTCTACCTTCTGTGAGAAAAGAATAAATTAGTTTTCGCTTCTGCTCCGAATGAATTTTTGAACCTGAATGATGGGTTCTTTATGAACTTAACTTTATCACTATTTCCTTTCGGACTGTTCTTTTCCCATATTCCGGGACTGAATTTTGGAGATAATTCGAGCAAAACTGGCAGCATTGGTAGAAATACTTCTGTTTGAAGCATTCTCGCTCGGTGAAATTGGTGTGAATGCGTCACTGCCGCCATCGTCGTCCCTATGTGACTTAAAGTTTTCCTGTCTGAAAAATCTATCTCTTGCTGCTAAGCAAGCTTGTTTGTATATATTTGTTTGTATATATTTGTTCATTAAAATGCTCGTTTTTCTTTTAAATTTACCTGACCCACCATTACGGGTCAAGTAAAAAATGTTCAAATAAAGTTTCGTTTTGAAAAACAATTTAATAATTTATGCAAATTATCTATGTACGCAAAACTATTAATCCACTGCATCCTCAAGTATTAATCCAAACATTTGAATAATGTGTCAACATCGAGCAACAAAAGGAAATACAATGTTCAGCAGAACTTGTATTAAAAAAAAATAGCCCACAAGTTTTGTAAACATACATTAGGCGCATAAAATATCTTAATTATAAAAGTCCTTGGAAAACTGAAGTAAAAGATTCACCTACACCGGGAGCTGAAATACTGTGGCTGCACTCGTTGAAAACCAGAAAATAAATGGGGCTGCTCGGGATATTGTCGTTATTTTATGGTGCTTTTACATATGTGTTATTCATGACCAAAATCTCATTGTTACTCTCTAATATTCAAACCTTACTTGATCCAACAACCAAATAATTTCCTCTGCCGGAATAACCTGTAGAAAATTACAGCCTGAGAAAAAGTTAATTGGAAAAAGAAAATAGTTTCCCTAAAAGCAAAACTAAATAGAAAAATATGAATTCTATTAGCATCTCATAATAACTGCAAAATACCAAGGGCTATAAAATCCATTTAATCGAAAGGACTTGCTTACACTTTGGAGACTTTGTAATTAATTCTAGCGCAGAAATTCGGAACGAGAATTCACATTTATTTAATACTGCATATACGTCTTCTTTCTTTCTGCCTCTTATTCATACACACAAAAAGAAAAAAAAAAGTTTTATTATACATGCATACATACAGACACACACAGAGTCACGCGCACATAAACGAACACATACACATAAACATATACACGGGTTGGACAAAATATTTGGAACACGTGTTAAATTCAATGAATATTTATTCAATATGGAGTTTGCCCTTCTTTAGGTTTCTGAACAGCTTCGATGCATCTAGGAATTGATTCATACAGCTTCCTGACTTGATTGAGAGGAATCTTGAGCCATTCTTCCTGCAAAAATTGCTCCAGCAGTTGCAGACACGACGGTGGAGGGTAAGGACTTCTAACCTGTCACTCCAAGATGCACCGCAAATGCTCAATAATATTAAGGTCTGGAGATTGAGGGGGCTACTGCACGTATTGTAGCTCACTACTATGCTCTTCATGTCAATTCTTAACCACATGAGAGGTGTGTATTGGAGCATTGTCATCTTGGAAGCTGCACTCACCATCAAGGAATAAATGACTGGACCATGTGAAGGTCTTGATTTACCAAAATATTCAGATAATCATTGCTGTTGATCCTACCATGCAGGGCAACGACTGGACTACGAGAATTCCAAGAAATGGCTGCCCAAACCATCACAGACCCTCCTTCAGTCTTCAGAAGGAGTCAGAAGGCAGTCAGGATTAAAAGCTTCCCCGGGCTGCCTCTACACATAAACTCACCTGGCAGTGAGGAAAAGAGAAAAACTGGACTCGTCAGAAAATATTACTTGCTTCCATTTGTCTGTCGACCAGCGCATGAGATCTCTACACCAATGCAGCCTTTTCTGAATCTTTTGATGAGAAAGCAGAGGTTTCCTGATGGCGGCTCTTCCATGTCATCCGGCTCTATTGAGCTCACAGCGAACAGTTTTGGTCGAAACTGGGCTAGTCAGATGTTGATTCAACTCTGTAGTCTCTTTAGGAGCAGTTGTCCGGTGATTTTTCATCACGATGTGATTCAACACTCGTCGGTTTGTTTCAGTGAGCTTCGAAGTCCTGCTGGACATACTCCCCCCTGTTGGAGGTCTTGCCCTGCTTCTCAAATTCAGTCATGGTCCTTGGTATGGTTCAGCTGTTCTGGTGATGGAAGCGCCTGCCATTCGAGTTCCAACAATTTGGCCTTTTTCGCATTTTAGCTTAATTTATACTACGATCTGAAAAATAGATAGAAATAATCAGCAAATTAGATAAATAAAACCATCTACAAAACAAAACAAAAACACTTACAATGAAATTGGTATGGATATTCGTAATATAATGGCGCATTGAAATATTGGAGTTAAATTTCTACTGTTCCAATTATTTAGTCCAATCCCTGTATATGCACACACACACACACGCACACACACACACACACACACACACACACACACGCGCGCGCGCACGCACGCACACACACACACATTTATGTATGCGTCTGTGTTTGTCCCCCCACCATCGCTTGACAACCGATGTTGGTGTGTTTACGTCCCCGTAATTGAGTGGTTCGGCAAAAATGATCGATGAAATAAATACTAGGGTGCTCCAGCATGCCAGCAGTCAAATGATTGAAACAAGTAAAAGAATAAAACAGTATCTATCTATCTATCTATCTATCTATCTATCTATCTATCTATCTATCTATCTATCTATCTATCTATCTACCTGTCTATCTATCTATCTATCTATCTATCTATCTATCTATCTATCTATCTATCTATTA
>NC_068983.1:148874182-148875838 GCF_001194135.2 Octopus bimaculoides | reverse complement strand
TTTTTTTTTTTTTTTTCCTTCCTTCCCCCTCCCAAAAAGAAAAGCTCTACATTGTATTTGTCCCATCTTCGTTGAGCCCTGTGTGGCTAATAAAAGAAATGTATCTATCTATATGATAAATGAAAGATGGAAGTTGAACGATACGAGAATTTTTATTCGTCACTACAACTGTTTCGACACATCTAGCATCGACATCGAAGTAGGATGCTTGACAACTGGTTCAAGCATTATAAGAAGGTCAACGTACTACTTATGTTGTGATGGTACTGTTGCACTGAAACGCGTGTAGCAAGCTTGCTGCTTTGGGGACAGATAAGGCATTATATACTCTGTACTTTTTAAGTATTATACCTACTATGGTAATATTGTTACAATGGCTCTACGATGGCTGACTGATTTGGGCAACATGGCTGCATCTTATTTCACTTCAACTACATCATCTCTAGCAGTCGTCTTCATCTTCGTATGAAGGTTGACTTGAAAATACTGATATTCAAACCTTACGTGATATCACTAAATGAATAATTTCCTTTGCCACATGTTGAAAATTATTATGTGAGAAAAACCAAAATGGAAAAGAGAAAAACCGAAAATTTCTCAAAAAGCAAAACTTAAGAAAATAACATGAATTCTATTAACATCTCGTAATAACTGTCAAATATCAAGGTCTACAAAATCCATTTAATCAAAAGAACTAGCTTATACTTTGGAGTATGTAATTAATTTGAGATCAAAAATTGGAAATAGGGTTCCCATTTATGTGAACACATCTTTCTTTCCTTTCCTCATTGCTCTCTTTCACTCTTACACACACTCAACGCATACACATATACTCATACATCCTTAAAGTTACATACATATGTTTCTGTGTGTATACATACATATATATGCGTGTGTATGTTTACATATGAATATGTATATATGTACATACATCCGTACACGCGCGCGCACACATACACAGGTGTATGTGGGGTTGATCATTTGGAGTAACCCCTAAACTGCAAATTTTTGACCTTGTGCCTAAATTAGAAACCGTTATTATTATTATTGAGTGAGAGAGCAGTGCATGCCATCAAAATGACACTGGGTAAAATATACGACGCCCAGTATACCCATCAGGACTACCCGTCTGATAAGGGTACACCAGGCACATGCATCACAATCATAGGTGCGCAATATGGTGCACATGATCTTGCAGGTGGAGCCCATTTAGAATTTTCTTCAGGTTGAGTAGCCCATCCACCTCAAAAGATCACTGAATAAGGTTTGTTTAAGGATGTTGAACGAAACATCCATGTTTCCAAAGGTGAATTATCCAAAACCCAAAGAATTCCTCTCAACACATGGCGATGATGCTCCCCCACTACTTCTGCTCGTGATTAGAGATGCACATATCGTCAGTCACTAATGGACATGCTCAACTGGTTAAGGTCAAACAATTGACAAGCAAATCTGTGGTATTAAGCAGAATATTTGCTGTAGCCCATCTTTTGTACCAAGACAAAACAATGTACATGATAACATTTCCAATCAGTTAAGATCAAGAATCATGGGAGCCACTGCTTGGTACTGCATCAGAGATTCTTCTTCTTCTTCTTCTTCTTCTTCTTCTTCTTCTTCTTCTTCTTCTTCTTCTTCTTCTTCTTCTTCTTCTTC
>NC_068983.1:148867831-148870990 GCF_001194135.2 Octopus bimaculoides | reverse complement strand
TTCTTCTTCTTCTTCTTCTTCTTCTTCTTCTTCTTCTTCTTCTTCTTCTTATCATTAAGGTGGCAAGCTGGCAGAACCGTTATCATACCGGGCTTAGCGGCATTTCGTCCGTCTTTACGCTCGGAGTTCAAATTCCGCCGAGGTCGACGTTGCCTTTCATCCTTTCGGAGTCGATAAATTAAGTACCAGTGAAACACTGGGGTCTGCGTAATCGACTAGTCCCCTCCCCCAAATTTGAGGCCTTGTGCATCCAGTAGAAAGGATTATTATTATTATTATTATTATTATTATTATTATTATTATTATTATTATTATTATTTGTTGTTGTTGTGGTGATAGTTGCGGTGTAGTAGTAGTAGTAGTAGTAGTGGTAGTAGTAGTGGTAGTAGTAGTAGTAGTAGTAGTAGTAGTAGTAGTAGTAGTAGTAGTAGTAAAGAGCATAACCAACACGTCTTTAGATGTAGCGTGTTGGTGAGTTTTTGCCTATCAATCAAGTCGATGGTTTTGTTTTAGATGCTGTTTGAAATATCTGTGCAGCAACAGCAATAGTAACAGCTCTCTTTAAAGGGTCAGCAACTGATCATTGGAGAAGTATTTTTTGAATCCAGAGAAAAGATGAAGAATATAAATATTGTAAAATGTTTAAATGCACTGTTCTCTCGCCTGTACCGCCTCCAGCACTTTACCAGTGAACATAATGTATAACAGTAACATATTTTCAAAACGGTTTCCTTTATTCAGAATTGATCTTTACGCCTGTATGTATCACGCTATTTGCAAATTAAATGATAGATTTTCATGTGAAAGTTCAAAATAAATTTTCCAATGAAAATGAAGCATTATCTTCAATTTAAAAAGAAAAACAATGTATATATGGTATATTGTCTGGTTAATTTTAGATTCGTTATACATATTCGAGAAACTAATTCGTATTAATAGAGATATTTGGCGCTACGAATAAAATTCATATTTATCTAATTTTCTATATCTGAACTTCGACCTTCGTCACATTGCAGCGCCAGAAGATTCTTTATCATGATATCAATCACATATTTAAAGATGACACAGCCAGAACAATATACAAACATATACGTACCCGCGCATACAGATGCATATATGTATATATACTTATATCTATATATGTGTGAAAAATTATATTATATATTAATCATTATACATGTATCTATGTATGAGCATAGAAAGAGAGGGAATGGCGAGAAGAGATCGAGAGAGAGAGAGAGAGAGAGAGAGAGAGAGATAGAGAGAGAGAGAGAGAGAGAGAGAGAGATAGAGAGAAAGAGATTGAGGGAGAAAGAAAGATGAGGAGAAAACGGAAATGGATTATATGTATGCACAAATTATACGTATGCCAAAAACATAATATGCACATTTACACACTTGCGTGTGTATGTGTGATCTGTTGTTTGCGCCATAAATATATTTCTCCAAACAGACAATTTCAATATTATCATTTCTCAATGTGATTAAAGGCAGGATCAGTAAAGAACTGGATTAAATACCGTCTGTACGATTTCCGAGTCCATAGAGGTCGTTGTTTCCTCCTTCCTTAGTCGTTAAAATATATATAAGTGCTTGATTCTATATAATTGACTATTCTCCCTCAACAGCACACATACTCAACTCTGTGACCCTGTGCCTATATTAAAGGAAAAAAAAAACTATTAAAGTTTAAGACCTCTCCTATTTCGTCCCTAGCATGTAACTACCATCTTCGTCTCTTTGTACTTACGAAGGTGTGGTGAAAAGTTCCTGGCTTTAAGGGTATCGAGAAAGGCTATCCGAATTCTTTTACAGGGCTTAGAAAAACTGAAGAACCGCTGCAATAAGTGTATGAATCTGAGACGGGAATATGGTGAATAAATCATAATTTACTGATTCTCCTGTATTTCCTTTTATTCAAATCCTGTTACCAATAAAGTTCACTATTAACCATTAAACATAACATATGAACTTAAGGATCAATACCGCATTATTAGAACCACCACATCACATATATACCACCACGAGTTACCCTTTCTCTTTTTATTTTTAAATAACTCTTATAGCTTGGCCGTTGTCCATGAACGATTTCAGCGCCTCTGAAATTGGTGGGACAGAAAACAGGTTATCTTTAGACTGTAGTCCAAGTTCGAATATGTGAAAAAGATTGCAGTTCAGTAGACGTACCCAAGCTGAAGTTGGTGGTATTGTTTTGTGCGATTCAGTTTACCGCTACACAATAGGCACTGTGTCCTCTATGGGCTTCCACATAGTTTCACTCTACTAAATTTCACAAGGTTTTGGTCAGTCCGAGGCTCTGCTACAAGACACTTTCCCATTAAGATTGTAATTGAAATCAGGTAGTTACGAGCCCATCTGCTTGTATTTGTTTCCATTTTGTAAAGCTAGTTATATGGTTCCTCATCACTGCAAATGTAGCTTAGTTTGATTTCTCATTATGTACATATAGTTACTGAATTATTAAAATAGATATTTGCATTCTGGAGCTAAGAGTTTATGCATAATAATTTGAATAATTCAAATATTACATTAATATTCATTGTCGGAAATGTTAACGCTGTATCTTACTTCATTTGAAATGAACTTTCAGCGTTTGCAAACGATAAAATCCAATTATTATGGGAATATAATACATGAGAGTTTTTATTAAAATTTAAAAAAAAAATTTTTTTCCACTAATCTTAACTTTGAGACGAGATCTTCGTTACCACACTACTTACTGTCTCGATGTTCTAATTTAAAAAAATACATTACACTATAATGATATAATTAGCAGTGAGTTTCCGTCTTTCTGTTTGTCCTCCTGAAATGTGCATCAAAGGCAATTGGCTGCACTAGCACTGTCACTCTGTATTTCTTGGAAACATGAACAAGTCGTTGACTTAACTCTTCTTACATGTATATATATATATATACTTTTATTCTTTTACTTGTTTCAGTCATTTGACTGCGGCCATGCTGGAACACCACCTTTAGTTGAAAAAATCGGTCCCAGGACTTTTTCTTTGTAAGCCTAGTATTTATTCAATCGGTTGCTTTTGCCGAACCGCTAAGTTACGGGGATGTAAACACACCAACATCGGTTGTCAAACGATGGTGCGGGGACAAACACGGACACACACAAATATATACGTATAT
>NC_068983.1:148866510-148867265 GCF_001194135.2 Octopus bimaculoides | reverse complement strand
TATATATATATATATATATTCCCTTTTCCTCCCCTTCACCGTTTTCTATCTCTCTCCCCTCTTCTCTTTTTCTTTCTCTCGTTGCTCACACGTGACCATCGTCCATCTTTGTTTTCCTCACGTAGCCATCTTTCTTTTCCTGCACGACGTTCTAAGGACTGGAGTCTTCTATCTCTCTCTTCTCTCTTTTCTCTTTTCAAAGAGAATATTTCTTCTAGAGTTAACTATTTTCCTCTCCGTTCGGTTTTCTTGTATGTCTCCACTGTCCTGTTTTTGTTCCCAACTTTGATCCTCCATAAATCCAAAATTTTCAATTTTAGAATTTATGGGAGTAATTGTCTTCGAAGACTCATATTGTCGTTGAATGCTCGAAATGAGGAGTAGATAGACAGCCGACACCTGATGAAGGGTCGTTCTTTGTGTTACTTGTCCTGTTTTCCATTTTTCTCTCGTTGTGTGCGTATTTAACTAGTTTGTTTTCATACTTCATGCTTACACAGTTGGTGACGTCCTGTACCCAAGGTGCCACGCAGTGAGACTGAACCCGGAACCACATGGTTGGCAAGCAAGCTACTTACCACACAGCCACTCCTGCGCCTTATATATATATATATATATATATATATATATATACTCTGTAGAGGCGTAGGAGTGGGTATGTGGTAAGGAGCTTGCTTCCCAACCTCATGTGTCCCTTGCGCGTGCGCATATGCATACTTATCTTCCATATATTATTCATACATACATACATGCAT
>NC_068983.1:148856988-148866380 GCF_001194135.2 Octopus bimaculoides | reverse complement strand
TATATATATATATATATATATATAGCTGACTATCAAAACAACAAACAAGCGGGTATATTAACTACTATACAAGGCAAATTCTTGATATATTGAAATCATCTTCGCTTCAAGAGAAGATTGAACAGTCTTTTGGTGGCAATTGGACACACCTTTAAATGAGAAGGGGAGACAATCTCAAGAACTAAGATGTCACCAAAATTGATGTATTATTCAGGAAAAGAAAGTCTGTTTATAAATGAAAGGAAAGCTGTGGTGCGAAGCAAGGATGTCTATTATCACCGATGTTCTTACAAGTGACCGACTGATTGATACACCCTATTATTGTAGGCCGACAGAGCAAGCGTCTAGTGAACGTGGGTTATGAGAGTAAATGCTAGGAGTACCAGCCTTTGCACACAGTAATTCATCTTATATCCCAAGTTATTCACAACATGCATAGAACGTCCGTCAGTTTATAGAAATAGTAGAGAAAGCATGACTGGGGTTTACCGTCAGGAATGAGACTTTTGGGGTTGGGATTTAGTACATCACCATTTTTACCTTACTTATCTAAATTCATGGCGTTAGTTCGCTTAAATTATTTTCCTTAGCTCATTATACAGTTCTAACAATGCCAATTTTTTGTTGGTTTTTCACTTTTCTGAATACAAGTATTTTCCTTGGCTGATCAAACAGGTTCGCGATTGGCTATGCTTCGCTGTCAAAATTCGATAAGACTGAAATATCCGAGCTGTCACTTTACTTACCAGCAAAATAAATTTCTTCCAAACAATATAAATTAACATGTATAATGAAGTTCCCAATTATCTCGGATTTTCACCTAAATATGAATATTATAATTTATAAGAATTAATTTCTTCAAATTATCTCCCTCTTAATTTGGAGGTGCCTAACAATTACTGCTAGGTTTTCCTTTTCTTCCTCAAGCGCAGATTTCTCTGAATAAAGAATGTTTTGCCTGTGTCATTCAGTACACCTCCCCTTTTCTAAACTCATGTCTACTGATTTCTTAATTACTGTTTTAAACTTTCAGTTCTCTCTTTTTTTTTTAATGATTGGGGATTGTGGGCAATGGGTTTAGATTTCAGTTCCCAGTTGAGCACAAACCAAAGTAGTAAAAACAGTTGTGACAACAGCAGCAGGAGTAGTAGCAGCAGTAGCAGTAGTGGTAGTTGTTATATTTACTGGTAGTAGTTATTCTCGCTGGTAGGAATTTTACTTGTTGTTGAGCTGCGATTGAACAGATTTATGGCCAAAAGCGTCCCAGCTATGACATTTCAGTCATTTTTTCATAAACAGTTCATCTGTGGCTACATTATACGATACATCCTTTCTGCTTGAAAATGGTAAGGTGAAACGAGGAAGATTTGGCTACTATTTTTTGGAGCCTGCTAATAAACAATTAATTGAACTCCTTCACAACCCGAACTAAGAAATGTCTGTTATGATGGCAGATAAATATTTATCAATTTAAAATCCGTAGCAAACTCTAAACTGTTTAGAATTTAGGAGACATTCAATGAATGTCTTCTAAATTTTTAAACAATTTACAATCAGTCGGTCGCAATTTTGTCGATAAAACATTATTACATAGGATTAGGTTGTTGATAAAAAAAATTGACACTTAATTTTCTAGTCTTTCACTTTTATACAATAAACTAACACCTGATTATTTAATAAATTTAAGAAAAAAGAAAAAAAACTCTTGCAATTGAAATGAAGATTGTCTGCAACGCGGAAAAATTACGAAGTCTGTTAAGCAGACCATGATGGTATTATTATTATTATTATTATTATTATTATTATTATTATTATTATTATTATTATTATTATTTGCAACAAAATAATTCCAACAACAACAACAAAATAATAATACCAGCAAATGAACAAAAAGATGTATTTGTCTGTTTGTTTGGCATTTCATCATGTTATGAAGCTTTTAACAAATTCCTGATTATTGCGTCCGTATCGATCGGTTTATTTATTTATATTCGTTTGTTTATTTATATATTTATTTATCTAAGTTTTTTTTCTTAGAGTGAGCTCAAATCTGATTTGCAAATAATATTTAATAGACACGTCAAAACAACAACAGCAACAACTTATATTTCTCTCAACTGCTGGCTTCTTATTATTGAGCATATCTTTGACACAAGAGACAGTTGCTTAACACAACAGTAGATTAGCATTTCTAATCTGCACTAACGCACATTTATTGTGGCAGATACTGACTTTTGATTTGAAGACTTTAACACATATCGTCTCTCTTTCAAAGAAGAGCGACTGTATTCAAACTCTGTCATTCGCTCAATCGTTAAACTTTTTAAACAGGTAGGAAATTATAAGGAATTCATTTTATATATTGCGCATAATGCGGCGCTATTTAGAATTGTTCTCGTTGGCTCGGCTGGTGCCAGTTTTAAAGACTGAAAGATTCTTATGCAGAAAACATTGACAAATTGAGTTGAGTTCATGGAAACTAACCCATTGTTTCGAAGCAGTTGGGTTGATGCTATTTAGGTTGGGCTTAGCTCTGCTTGAATAGATTTATAACCAGAGTTTTTCCAGTCATAGTCACCCTGTATTGATTTTAGGTATAGTGTATCTAGGATAGCTTTCTTTACTGTATCTTTCCCTTTTTAAGGCGATAGAGTGTAATTTGAAGGCTACTTCTGTACTATTCCTTCTAGGTCGAGCGAATACTTATAGGCTCTCCAGTTAGCTTGTTGTTATTATCGTTTAGTCTCTGATCAACCCAAATCGATCAGATCTATAATGAAAGCTATTGCAACCGTGTGTATCTCGTCCTTTTTTCTGACGTAATTAGAACTTCATTATCCAACGAACCTGTTCTTTCTTTTTAAGGCAGTAGAAGTGTGATCTAATTGAAATTTGGTTGCTATTCTTACCAAGTAGAGCAATCATACAGAAGTCCCCTTGTGTATCGGTGGTTGCAGAATAACTCGAGTTTATAAGTCTACTTGTACTGCAACATGAAACCACTACAAGTAACAACTGAACGATACTATACAATATTGGAAAAAACTTCCATGCGTAAAAATCTGCAATGAAAATGTTCTCGACGTGTAACTACATTTCAATCCGGCATCATTTATTATAAAATATAATAGTCGAACCAGAGCACAATGGAACAAGGTGGAGGAGTTAAATTTGAATGCATATAACCCATTTACTATTTCATTATATTTCGTGATCTTCACAGAAGGAGCCCGGGGTGCCACGTGTCAAACGTAGATTGGTTTTCAAATACTATATATAATCTTATCTCTCCTTCCTCTCGCTCTCTCACTCACACACTCTCTCACACACACACTCTCTGTCTGTCTGTCTGTCTGTCTGTCTGTCTCTGTCTCTCTCTCTGTCTCTCTCTCTGTCTGTCTCTCTCTCTCTCTCTCTCTCTCTCTATATATATATATATATAGAGAGAGAGAGAGAGAGAGGGGAAAGGGCGGGAGAGAGCAGGCGTGCAAACATATTACATACATGTTTGCGCATATGCATACATATCTATATATAACAACAACAATAATAATATATATATATGTATGTATGTATGTATGTATGTATGTATGTATGTGTATATATATATATATATATATATATATATATATATATTTATATATATATATATGTGTGTGTGTATATAGTTGCGTTTGCATAAGTACATTTTGGTTAAATGGTAGAAGTAAACAAGCTTTACATCTAACCACTTAGACTTTACGTAGTTCATCGCTTCTTCTTTTGAACTGTTGTCTTCATCTTATTTCTCTGTTCATTTCTTCTGTTAATTATCTGCAACATGGCAGTGATAAATTACCTTTCAGGCACTATTTTTTAGAATCATACAACTCTGTATGATGCTTTTAATTTTTTCTTTTGTTCAAATTTCAGTTTATAAAAACATATTTTTCAGTAAACCAGACAATGTCAGATGGAATAGAAAACTACTATACAGTAGTTGCATCTCTGATAAGTTTCAATCTACATCAATACTGGTGTGAAGTTGATATTAGCGAAATGACTGAGCAGACAAAGCATGGCGAGAAAAGAAGTTTCGTATCAAAGTAACACATAGTTATTTAGTTTAAATTTCCAAATTTCATGTTCAAATTCCGTATTGGTTAATTTATCATCTCATATCATCTCATTTTTCAGGAATCTATAAAACAGATACATTTCGCTCTCTCTCTCTCTCTCTCTCTCTCTCTTTCTTTCTCTCTCTTTCTTTCTCTCTCTTTCTTTCTCTCTCTTTCTTTCTCTCTCTTTCTTTCTCTCTCTTTCTTTCTCTCTCTTTCTTTCTCTCTCTCTCTCTCTCTCTCTCTCTCTCACACGCACACTCGCACACACATACAGGCACGCATGCACACGCATACAGGCGCGTGCACACACACATACAATCATTAGAATCTGACGATGGAATATGTTAATTGCATAGTTTAGTATCATAGCACAAAGACATTCTGGTACCTAACACCTAAGCTTGTTGAACATTTCATTTCTATGAATTACACTAAAAAGTCAAGATATAAAAGTACCTTAAATAGATAAGGTAATTAAATGAGATGTTGTCGCGTGAATACCCTTTCTAGCGTATGTAAAAGGAAATGTTTCAGCCGCTAGGGCTAAGGGTTGAAACCACATCGCCTACAGCTTTAGTCCTTTACCTCAACACCTGTTATTTTCCTTTTTGACTATCTCAAATATTCTGCGTTTAAATTGAAGAAAAAAGGGAAGGTTTTGACATTCATGTTTATTTCAAGAGACATTATTACTGTGAAAATTATTGAAATAACTTTAGGCCAATATTGAAACCGAATCATGGTCTCAGCTTAGTCGAGGGTTTACTTTTTGTTATGCTGTTTTTGCTACACGATACTCCATTTACATATGGTCACTAAAGAGAAATAATATAGATTAGTAACCAGTAGAGAAAACATATGGAAGCATCCAGAGTATGGAGGTTATGACATGTTTATGTCTTTTCTCATGCAATTAGGACACCGGATAAAGTAAGCGAAATCACTACAACCGGAAATTGAACCCGAATCTAAGTCTAGGTTTATCAGGAGCTTGTTACGTATACTCCGGCAGTCGCCACTAAAGGATATCGGGAAACTATAGAAACAAGTAAACACGCATATACGATCCAAACAAATGATAAATAAACGAGAAACAGAATTGAAATATAATCTTACCGTAATGAAATAGAGTTGAGTGGGGATTTCAGCTTTAAATAAGCAATGGTTGACTTAATTTACGAACTGTTGTCATGAATTATTGATTACCACTATATTTTATGGCACTTTACGCCGTTTTATGGCGTTCATTCACGACACTTTATAGCATTCATTTACGGCACTTTATCAAGTAATGTTTACACCGTAGCTTTATAGGATAATATAGGATAATGTGAACATATAAATGAAGTAAATCACAAAATAAGAGAAAAATAAAAAGGAAGCGGAAAAATGAGAAAAGAGAAAACTCAATATATGAATTAGAAATTATTCTTCCCTGTGAGAAATGGAGTCTCATTTCCAATAACTCCTTTAGTTAATACTGTTGTAATACTATTACTATTCTGGTTTAAAGTATATATATATATATATATATATATATATATATATATATTTCCTTATTACAAATATGTCTGCTCTTTATAGAAAAATATCTTCATTCAAGAAAAATCCCTTCTATACAGATTGATATGAGACTTTACGTATAAGGAGCAGCAGTATGAGAAGGAGGAGGATGGGGGAAGAAGTGGGGGAGAAAGAAGGGGAAAAGAGGAAGAGAAAGGGAAAGAGAAGTGTGCTTGAGAGTTTCTAAGTGTGTGTTATTGCAGGAAGGACTAGGTGTTAAAGAACAAAATCACCGAGATGATAAAGAATAAAAAACTAGATGATAAAGGATAAAATCAACATTAGGTTGGTGTCAAGAGAAAAGGAAAATAAAATATAATCCCTTGGAGAAATCAACATGTGAAAGGAAAAGGGAGAGTTGACCGAGCTACTAGAAGTAGTAGAGAGAGTGAAAATGAGAGAAGGAGTGAGAGTGTGCGTATGTTTGTGTGAATTAGAGAGAGAAAGAGAGAGAGAGAGAGAGAGAGAGAGAGAGAGAGAGAGAGAGAAGGAAGTTGGAATCATCGCTTTGTCGATTGAGCACATAGTGGCATAGCAACGATTCTAACCATTCGGGATCAGAGACTCATTTGCTCTTTCCCTACATCTTACTTCATCATAGAACAGACAAAATTTTGCACGCCTTCACACTTACGTCCGGAGACGATTGCCCACTTCTTGCCTTCTTCTTGCTTCATCTTTGAAAATCAAAGAGTATTGTCAGGATCAGTTCAGTTATATCAAGTTTAATATATAAAGGCATTATAAAAACCATATATGAGACAAAGCTCATATGGAGAATGCTTCATTCATATGAAACGGCAGAGAGTTAGAGGAGATGTTTGTTTTTACCAAGGTCATTTCCCAGTTAATTTGTAGAAAATTTGTATAAAATCACTCTCTATCATTTAAAAATGGAAGCAGACATGTATAATAAAGTAATGTGATTCTGTACAGCTTAAAAGAAGATGATTTCAGAACAGAATAAATGACTTGACTATAATTCTGCTGGATCAGGTCCTCGCTTCAGCTAGTGAAAAACAATAACATTCTGTGTGGTGGCAAAAGAGGTAAAATCTTCGTTGTAGAAATATAGAAATATTGATTCTGATCTTATCTAGACAAATGAATGGTATGTAAGCAGTTGAATATTTCATAGATACCTGTATCCTTAACGCAGCTCGTAGACCGAGTGAACGCGACAGGATGTGTCAACGCTAGATTGATGTTTAAATAGTATAGGTACAATTCTGGCAAGAAGGAGAGAAGGAACTCAAATACTGTTCTTTTTTTAGAATCCTACATGGTATCGTCTTACTCATCGATGTAGATAGGCTAAGAACTGAAGATATTTTCTTGCTAAAATAGTTGAGAGAGCTAGATTGTCTTCTTATCAGTTGTTTTTTGTACGGTTTACTATCTTCCTATAATAAAGGTTTCAAGTCACATTGCACGCATTAGGGGCGGAGGGTATACAACAGTAATTATTGTGACACACTTTCATGACTAGAGCGCCTATTACTACTCTTGGATGCTAAAATGATGATCACTGCTAATTTCATATATATTGATACGTATATGCTTTCATACATACTTGTAAGTGTTAGAGTGTACGCGTATGTTTGTGGAGCAGTGTGTAGTAAGAAATTATATCCAGTTCTGAATGTTTGTGTATAACATCATGCAATTTTTTCTATATCCAAGTGAATAAAGGTGATTCCCTTTTCATCGATTACTCTGATCATGAAAAGTGTTAAAGTGTTAACATATAATTCATCGCAATTAGTATTGGGTTAAAACATGATACATACATGCATGAATACACATATGCATGCATGCATACATACATACATACATACAAACGTAAATGCATAAATACATACACAAATGCATAAATACATACGTAAGTGCATAAATACATACATACACACACATATATGTATATATATATGCACTCATACATACATATGTATACATACACATACATATATCTAAGCTTGACCAATTTCACTTGTGCATCGAAAAGTTTATGCGATAAGTTGCTCAGGATATGGACACAAGTGTATAAGACAAACAAGTATGTCACTTAGACGGAGAACTACACTGCATAAGGAACAGATTCGTTTCCCAAGGTATAGGTAGATACTTTTGAGTGAACACAGAGATATGAGTGAGGAATCTCCAATCAATATTCACGATTTTCCCCATCTAGCAATGTCAGGACACAATCTCTATACACCAACAATTAAATAAAGAGAATATATTTATTGAAAAATACGAACCGCGCCTGAATATGAATTCATAACCAATTTTGGATTTTGTAAGTATCTTAATTAATGAACGCATAAGCAACTTTGTACATATTTTATTTCACTATTGTGATTCATGAATTTATAACTTCGCAATATAAATACCATAAATTTACCCTCCCCCAAAAGGGTACCTCCCAAAATAGTGCAATTACCTCCCCTGTCTCGAATAATAACAATCGCCGATTACTTCTCCTTAGATTTTTCTACATGCTAGTTCATTTATAAATACTCATATAAATAACATAGACTAAAAACTCAAGATACTACGAAATTACAATATTTTCACCAATTCCCCAGTCATGATTAGCAAAACGCGAAACCGGTAGATTATCATAATATTCTATCTTATAAAATATATTAAAAACTATGTGCATTTTCCTTCTTTTGTTATATATTGTTTCATTACAACTCACCACGTGCGGAAAATCTCTCCACCGAAATTCTTTACTATATATGTATAAATAACTTTCTTTCTATCTCATATTCCCACTTTCAGTAATACATTTCTGTTTGTAAAACATCTGCCACTTTTATCTTCAAACTCTCCCTCCCTATCATGGACTTTCATTCTGTCTATTGCTTATGTTTGATATGTTATTCAACATTGAGACGGCGAGCTGGCAGAATCGTTAGCATACCGGTCAAAATGCTTGGTGACATTTCGTCCGTCTTTACGTTCTGAGTTTAAATTCTGCCAAAGTTGACTTTACCTTTCATCCTTTCGGGGTCGATAAATTAAGGACCAGCTTAACGCTGGGGTCGATATATTCGACTTAACCATCCCTTTAAATTTTTCAATAATACTTACAGACACACAGACACACAGACACACACACACACACACACACACACACACACACACACACACACACACACACACGCATACACACACACACACCACACACACACATTATTTACAGAAAAGTACAATAACATTCTCTAAGTATCCATATAACAGTTTGGTTATATATAAACATAAACGTGTGTTGTGGATATGCACCATAATTTGAAGCCATCATATTATTCAGCAGTCCTTTATATATTTGTATATATGAATATTCGAAGGTTCAATTTCTTGAAGACAAACGTTCGTAACATCATCTACATTGAATATAGAGACGTAATGTTCTTTTGAATAAGCGACAACATAAAAATCCCAATTCTGTTAATGTGTGTGTGCGTGTGCGCGTGCACACACACCACACGCCCACACATTCACATACATGCTTATTGTATTAGTCTGCAATAAGTTTCATTTCATCACGTGATCTTTGTAGTGCAATGAGAATCAAACTTACAAATACCAAATAAGGACTAACTTTGAATACAGTGAAAGCCTTATTCATATTGATACTTACATTCGTGAATGTTCAAACTCTGCATAATAGCCGCACACACACACACACACACACACACACACACACACACACACACACAC
>NC_068983.1:148854605-148856396 GCF_001194135.2 Octopus bimaculoides | reverse complement strand
GAGAGAGAGAGAGAGAGAGAGAGTGACAGACGGAGTATTGACAATAACAAAAGTTAACCATAAAAATTGAGATTTCACCCGGAAATTCCATTGCTTTCGTATGCAGAATATTCTTATATATAAACATACAGTCCTATAAACTTAAAACCAAGAAAATATATATTCCGAACCCCTCTCACTCACAAACACACATCACATCCACCTTGCCCTTCCTCAGAATATTTCTTTTTGTTTCTTTTTATAGCTCTGCTGGCATCTGTTTTACGAGAATAGTTTGCTTACTGAGAGAAGTTAGATAATCACATAGAGATAATCACAGTTTATAGATGTCTATTGTATTGATTAGTTTTGATATTTCTGGCTATGCTCCAACAATAAATACAATGATTGAGTATTGATGTTTCGAGTTGTGTTTCTTATATTATAAATCAGCTTTTGCAAGATGACCGTTTCCTCCCGCCCTGCTTCTCAACACCAACACCGATACCAACAATCATCACAATCACTACTGGTCACATCAATACAGCATCACTTCATCATCACCATCATCATCAACATCAGCATCTATACTATTATCACAACGTCACCATACTCATTCTCTGATCAATGCTATTGTATAATGTACTGCAGTCAGCAATTTGCCAATGGATACTAGAGATTTTTGTCTTCGATAGAGAACCCCATTGTATTTTATTATATAAGATTCTATAGAAATGCAATAAAGAATGGTATTTAAGACCTCACACTCATACACATTAACATGCATAGCTCTGTATGATATACACATACACAACACAACACTCACACACATACACACACACCTACATTGATTCACAAACACACACACACATTTTTATATTTGTACACATACACATATAAGCACAAAAACGCGTATCCACAACACACGTTGGTGTTTATATATAACCAAACTGTTATATGGATACTTAGAGAATATTATTGTACTTTTCAGTAAATAGTATGTGTGTGTGTGTGTGTGTGTGTGTGTGTGTGTGTGTGTGTCTGTGTGTGTGTTTGTGTGTCTGTAAGTATTATTGAAAATTGTTATGTTTTAGTCTTTGAAAATTTTTATAATTAAAATTAATCCCTCATGTTTCGGTTCGAATAAAATTTCTAATATAGTAAATGTGAAAAGTCAATCCGAATCAACATTAAAACTGGTGATTATTTGTTGTTTTCAATAATGCATATTTAAAACTGAAGCTATAATGCCCACGACATTTTACTGAGTCTCTGACGTTGGCGAAGAAAAGGAGGAAGGTATATTCATATCGTGGCTGTAGCTCGAATGCTTGCAACAAAGTTGTATTAAACCCATGCCTGTCATTTAGGGATTTGGTCGAAGAAGCCAATGAACCAGAACAAATAACACAAGTCATCCCGCGTGACGCTCTAACAGCTCTGCCAATTCGCCTCTTGCTGTTTTGATGTAATTTATCTCATAGTCAAGCTTAACACTGACGGAGTTTTAGTCTAATCACGATGGAAATTCACTCATAGAAATTGCAGTATTATTTTTTATCTTTTACTTGTTTCAGTTATTAGATTGCGGCCATGCTGGGCACCACCTTGAAGAATTTTTAGTCGAATGAGTCGACCCAACTACTTATTTTTTTAAGCCTTGTACTTATTCTATCGGGCTCTTTTCCCCACAGCACTAAATTACGGGGAAGCAAACATGCAAACACACCAACAGCGGTTGTCAAGTGGTGGTGGAGAGAAACATAGAAAGATACACACACCCACACACACACGTATATATATACATATATA
>NC_068983.1:148851841-148854142 GCF_001194135.2 Octopus bimaculoides | reverse complement strand
ATATATATATATATATATATATACACGACGGGCTTCTAAGGCTTTGGTCAGTCCGAGGCTATAGTAGAAAACACTTGCTGAAGGTGCTACGTAGTGGGTCTGAACCCGGAACCATGTGGATCGGAAGCAAGCTGCTTACCAGACGGACACGAGAAACTTTACCAGCAAGAGAACAGAGTCCTGTCCATAAGGAATCCTCTCAGCGCTATGGCAGTCAGAGATGAGCATGGGTCGAATGAGTCATTCATTCTTTGATTCTTTCTGTTTTTTTTTCTTTTACTGTCATTAAACTGCGATCATAATGGAAGTACTGACTTCAATGTTTTCAGTCGATATAATCTCTCTTAGTACTTTATGTGGTACTTAGTTCATCGTTGATTTACCTGCATATGGCAGGTAATACAAGCAGACACACCTAACGTAGAGTGTTTCAGTTCAAATGTTGCAGGTTGCAACACATGGTGATATATGTGTGTGTATTTATGTATGCGCATATACACGCATTTATATATACACACACATATATATATATATATAAATTCATACATATGTATACACACATACACACACGCACATGTAAGATGTACGAAGGGCTTCTGCACAATTTTTGTTTTCTAAATATCACTCACCTGGTCTTGGTCAATCTGAAACTATCATAGAATACACTTACCTCAAGTATCCGGAACTACGTGGTTACATAATGAACTTTCTAACCGCAAAGCCATGTTTGTGTCATTGGGAATCAGATTGAAAAATGAAGCAGATATGAGATATACTGAAACATCTGCACTGTTATATTGCTATATTCGTCTTAACACTAACTAGTATAACTCAATGTGTCATATTTCTTGACATAACCTTATCATTCAATACACACAAAACGGAATAAATTTGTTGAATGCTTCATTAATTTAATTTAATTTTTGGCGATAATTAATTTTGTCTTGATTTCAGTAAAAATATTATAGGGTAAAGTTTTCTTCTGCTTAGTATTTGATTATTAACTTGTTAATTGGAATAAATGAACCAAAATATTAAAGATTTCAAGATTGTCCGAAGAAGGACAAGAAATACAAAACCCCACAAAACAGTAAAAAAAGGAAAACAAAATATTTCTTAATTGGTTTCGATTTTCTAAATTACAATTGAGAATTGTCGTGTCTTCATTCTGTCGTGTCTCAAAGTATTGTCTCAACTAATTGTCTGTTTTTTCACCAAGTGAAAACCATTGTTGCTGTTGACTAAAAATACTTTGTCTGCGAAAATACTTTTTCTGCAAAGTGTGTGCGTATATATATATATATATATATATATATCTCATGATTAAGTTGTCTACTTTTCTGATAATTCAAGATTCATGCTGGACTGTAATCATAACATTGGGTATCAGCTGATAAATATCTTTATTCCAATCATTGATTATTATCACGGTTAGAAACTGCTTCTCAAGTGTATTCTCGATTGCATCAACTCAAGTGCTTGAGTGGTATTAATTTTATTGACTTCGGGAGAGACCAATAAAATTAGAATCATTTGAATAGATTTGATCTCGGAACGCGAAGGGGCATTACCAAATACAACGAGCAATTTCTTTTACGCGCTACTGATTCTGCCATCAAGAAACTCCCATTATATATACATACACACTTACATACAGGCACACACATTTGCATACACAGATACATATAATGTTTTGTGTAAATGTATGAGTATGTATATGCATTTTTACACACACACACACACACACACACACACACACACACACACACACACACACACACACACACACACACACACACACACACACACACACACACACACTGCATTGCGATATCTACTTCTGTTCACACTCTGTGGAGATCAGGCCGAGGGTAACCTTCATTTTCATCCTTTCTGGTTCAATAAATCAACAAGAAACTCACAGTCGAGTGCTGGGGAAGAGTTCTCATCAATTGTCATATCCTGGATGATCCACTGGTGAACGGAGATGAATTTGTTTCTACTTGTGAATTCATGGGCACTTAAATCCAACGCTTGTGCATGCTTGCCATTATAGTCATACCTAATACACAAGACATGATGTAACCACCCCCACACGCACACACGCGCACACATGCGCGTATAGTCGCCTGAAAATCAGGAACAAGATATTCTGGGTATCGACTCAACTCTCTATATATAATATTATTCCACAATATCTATCAGTATTGATTACTTTTTCACCTAATTGCATCCCACAGCAGTGTTAAATCTCCATCCACTACATTTATATCTCCATCCATTATATATATATACGTATAT
>NC_068983.1:148848624-148851831 GCF_001194135.2 Octopus bimaculoides | reverse complement strand
TATATATATATATATATATACGTATATGTATTGAAAGTAGTTAGTCTAATTCATTGTCTTGTGTTAGTATCAGAAGAAACGACATAGTCTGTATGTATTGATTAAAATATTGCTACCATTTCAATCTGTAACTGTTCTGTTCATTCATTTGTAAATTTGAAGCATCAGAATAGTATACACGTCGACTACGTTAGTAAAAAAATCTCTGTAGCTTATTTGATGTGATAAAGAATAAATTCGGTGGTTTTAGAATTTCGGACATATGAACGATATCTAAAGTCGTAAGAAGTAACTATTTACAGAGTTAAGAGCTGTAACTGATTTACTTTTTATAAAGAATGTAAATATTTTAATCTAGAACACTGTTCAATTTTTTTAAATCTAAGAATTGATTACTAATTGGTAACTTCTTAATTCTCCTAACATTTGGAGCTTTTGTTTTCCACATTTGAAGTAAATGTTAAACCAATTGTATTGAATTAGTAAAATATAACTACCTCGCGATTTTGTTTTGTTTGAAGCTAGAACTCTTTTTCTCTGAAGGAATTAGTACAATTTCTTTACCGCAATTTGCATCACAGTACAGCTGAACGTAATGTAATTTTATATCCGGCGACACATTTACTGGGAATATCTATATTTAATTACTGAAAAATTATTATACTTATTTATGAAATTATTAATAATTTTAATTTTATTATGATTTTTAATAATTTTAATTTTATTATGAGAAATGTTCCAAAAGTGCTATCCCAATGAAGTGATAATATATTTCAAGTACTTCAGTTCATTCCGACTCCTGGCAAAACCCCACGCTCCACTTTCTTCACCTCAATCAGTTCAGCTTTGTTCAACATTCTTATCAAAGCATCAAAGAAAACATTCAAATGGCATCTCTACAAATTCCTCGAAACAATCCTAGACAAACGACCCATACCAGAATATGTTTCAATGAGCAACAACAACGTGCATGGATGAACAATTTACATATAACATCAACTAATCAGGGTTGTGTTTCCAAATTAGACATGGTTAGGCCATTGCTAGCCGAATCTACCCTGAGCTATTCTGAAATATTCTAAATATTTGGTCACTAAGTTGATAACTTTGGAAGCAGCTTCTTTTAGCTTCAAGAATTCTTTTATCGCAGAAATTCTCAAAGTAACAACACTGAGTAAATCTATTTAGAAATTTAGAAGTAAACGCAAATAAATTGAATTTTCTCCTGAAGGTAAATTATATGGAATAATTAGACGTATGTAAACTGTTTAGTAGTGAGAGACGCTCAGCTCGTGAATATAGCAATACAAATTAAGAAGCCTGCAAAAGTGATTATGATGTTTTATAAGTCTGAAATTCTCCAATCTTTAGAAGGTTTTGAGAAATTTTTAATGTTGCTTTAATTTCGTTATCGAATCCTAAAATCTAATAGGAATGTTTTCACCTACATTTAAGGTTAATTGGAATTTCATTCTTCAGGACAATAATGATGACAATTCGATTGATGTCTGAAAGTTTGCCTGTGAGAGAGTTTGAAGAATTACTTGATTATACTTTCAAGAAAATTCGATCTTATTTTCGATGTAATCGTGCTAAATATTTATTGCATGAGAAAACTTTAAAATCCGAGACGTTACTTCACATTATATAACTTCGGGTATTGTGACACTGAAAAGAGTAAGTGATGTATTGTAATGTATATAAGAATTGAATGAAATGGAATGGAATAGAGTAAACTAGAATGGAATAGAAACTAGAATAGAAATAATTTGCGTTAACGTTGTATACACATTCAAATTCGCTTGGATAGAGCTTAAAAGTGAAGTGCAGAAGATGAACACATATAACGTAGATTGATAAAATAAATAACATAATATAGAAGTTTAGCTACACACAATTGACCTACACGGCTCTCTGATCATTGTTGTGGTCAGGATGCATGCAAGCACTGGGATAAAGATAGCTTCTAAATCTGTTTTGTAGTTAGAGACCGACGTCTCAGTCGTACAGACGAAAGAAAAGAGAAAACTGAATAACTTCGTAGCCGGATTGTTAGTGACATCAGAGATGCGTGTCACAGGAATAATGTCATATAAGGACGAGTATGACATCGAAATTTTATTCATTTTTACATTACTGTCGAAATAAAATATTGCAATACTCTTTAAATGTTTTAAAATATTTAAGATCTTGTTACGCCCATACTGGTGCACTGCCTTTAATGTTGAACGCCCAGTATTCCTGATACAGTTCCTCTTGTATGACTGGAATTGCATATCTGACCATGTTTAGGCACTGAGTGTCGTAACTCGAACTAACGAAGAACGTCTACGTGGTCGTTCGACCTGATAGTCATAGCCGCAAAATGTCTCTTAAATTGAACCCAACCGTCGTAATAAAGTATGTAAATCTAGATGCGTTGTCTAAAGGTAAAAATAAGAAAGACTTTGAATTTAGCTCAGCTCAATCAGGACTAACTTGAGGATAAACAACAGCAAGGATAAGAACATAAACAACAACTAAATCATAGATTCAACTATTAAGCTGTAGTTGATTTTGTTGAATATTAAATGTTTATGACAGTAAGTTTTTACGACATTAATATCAACATATGGAAACTAACTTCATGTATCACAATAAATCTAACTATATTAGAAGATAACAACTAGAAATCGTGTCACTGGCAGAGGTCATTAGAAAATTAAGTGCTCTACTTGAAACATTAGATATTTCCTCTCTTCGACAATCTAACATACTTTAATTTTTTTTCGTTTCACTTTATTGACCTTATTAGGTCAGGTTAAATGGCCATGACATTTCTCATGTTACACTAAAATCTCTCCGCCTATGGGAGAGTTCTATAATCAGGATATTGCTTACATGTAAGTCCCATTGGTATCAGTTTAGCTATCTGAAAATTCTGTCATTGAATCATTATTGGGCAATACATTTAGTGCACGTATTTCCGTGCAGCACTGTTCTGTGTTCAAATCTCTGTACAGTCAAACATCTGAAAATTTATAATTACAGAGTTATTAATCATACGATAAATACCTATATGGGATTCTAGACTTGAAAATATCAAACTTTCTGGTTAGTGGAAGAAGTGAAGATTCATAATATATATATATATATATATATATATACGCACACGCATATACATACATAGATACATACATACATACATACATACATATATATATATAT
>NC_068983.1:148846479-148847050 GCF_001194135.2 Octopus bimaculoides | reverse complement strand
TATATATATATATATATATATATATATATATATGTATATATATATATATGTATATGTGTGTGTGTATGTGTACATACATATGTATACACACATATATACATATATATATACACACACATATACAAATATCTTTTGTTGTGATGCTATTTAATGTATTTTATTTTCTAAAAGATGCAAAATACGAAAAAAATAAACGAAACGACTAAAATGCATTCTAAGCTTACTAGCAATAACTCTCGGGTAACAGAAATGAAGGAATAAAGGAATAAAAGAATGAACATTGAAAAACTGTCTGACTTCGTTAAGAAATATTTAGTTACGTCTTAATATTAAATTAAAGGAAACATTAAATTAAATCTTACAAATTATACAAGCTGTGTTATGTATATATACATATACATACAATCATACATACATACATACATATATATATATATATATATATATATATATATATATTACTCTTTTACTCTTTTACTTGTTTCAGTCTTTTTGACTGTGGCCATGCTAGACCACCGCCTTTTAGTCGAGCAAATCGACCCCAGGACTTATTCTTTGGAAACCTAGTACT
>NC_068983.1:148842918-148845920 GCF_001194135.2 Octopus bimaculoides | reverse complement strand
ATATATATATATATATATATATATATATATACATATATATGCATACATACATACTCACACACACATACAAAAAGAGAGAGAAAGAGAGTGAGAATGAGAGAGAGAGAAAGAGACAGAGAGAGACATCAAATTCATTTTCCAGCTACATACGAATTTAACGAAATTCTAGAACGTCATTGTTAATTTATGTCGTCCCTGACTACCTTCGTTTCCCCGGCCACTATTTTTTAAAACTATCTATCTATCTATCTATCTATCTATCTATCTATCTATCTATCTATCTATCTATCTATCTATCTATCTATATATCTATCTATCTATCTATATGTAATATATACAATATATGTGCATGATAGTTCTTGTGTATACTCGTGTAAATGTACGCACTAAAGTGAGGTAAAAACTGAAAATGTTAACTTCGCCCTTACTAGATGTAGAGCAACTAAACGTACCATTCTAAGTACTGAGGGAATTAATTTATATATAAGTAATAGTAAGAGTTACCTCAAAATACTCATAGTCTTATAACTTATAAAGTCGAAACAACCTAAGTTTAACAAGCAAAACCCGTAATATTTTGCCGAATATAAAAAAGCGAAAACAAAATTAAATAAAATCAACTTTATCCATTATCAACATAAGTTTTGTCATTCTGTCACCAGACAATTGGTATAACGTCATGACCTGTGTCTGGGAATTTTGAGCTTTGTGACACTGTCATCCTGACATTCTGTTAAAAATGTATCAGCGTGACATTGTGGCCATTACCAGAAAGCTTTTTTCCCCGTCGTTTTGATACAGGGATGTTAAGTATAACTTTATATGAAATACGAATCTATTGTCTCTTTGAAAGTGATTCTATGATACCCGCTCTTCAAATAAATGATGAAGATCATAAATGAGGAGAATTTAGATGAAGAATCAGAAAACGCCATGAATAACTATACAAAAATACTCAGAAGTATAAAAGTTTGAAATAAAGCGTTGGAACCGCTTCACTGACATTGCTTAAACCATTGTGAATGGCACGAAGCAGAACATTTTCTCCTTCTTCTTTTCTCTTCCTCTGTTAATGCGAAGCATCGTGTCAATATAATATTAAAGAATCTAGTCCCAGTGATAGCAAACATTCACTTCTGACCCCCCCCCAAAAAAAAGAACAAACAAACAAACAAAAAACCCAACAAAACAAAAAAAAATACAAAAAAAACAAAAGCGTGAAACAAATAGCAAAAAAACCCCAAACAAACAACAGTAAAACCTAAACATCATCTATCCGTCCATCTGTCCATCTGTCCATCCATCCATCCATCCATCCATCCATCCATCCGTCCGTCCGTCCGTATCTATCTATCTATCTATCTATCTATCTATCTATCTATCTATCTCAATGTTTCTATCAATCTACGGATGGATCGATTTATTTCTCAGTTTATTTGCTTGGGCCTATGTCTTTCTTTTTCTATCTCTGTCTTATATGCACACACACACACACACACACACACACACACACACACACACCTGCCTAGCTCTTTCTGTTAAACTAATACATCTGGCTAAGTGTCTCTTGTATTTCGATCATATATCTACCCTTACGGTTGCAACCAACTAACTGTTCATCAATCAAGTATGCAATCATTCTGCAATCAATCTATCCAATTCGCTCCCCTGCCCTCTACCTTCTAATCCCTCTCCGTTTCTCACTAGCGAGCAGAAAACGACTAAAATGGCACAATCCCCTCCTGACCCAACAGCGTGTCGGTCGGCTCTGCTACTAAATTACACTGTAATTAGATCAGCTAGTGCTACTACCTTGTCTGTAAAGAAACCATCATTACAGCACAATACGATTTTAAAATTTTGATAATTACTTGTTTTCTAATTAATGTGTTTTGTCTTTTCAATTAGTTGATTAGGAACAACTGGGAAAAAGCTATCATATTAAAAGAAAAAAAAACCCCACTTATACCATATACCCACACACTCAACAAAAGCATATACCCATTCACAGACATATACACATGCACGCATATACACGCACATACACATGTGGATGTTTAGAGGTGAACATTCTGAGTAAGGAAATATTTAATTATATTGCACATTGCAGCAGATATAAACATACAAGCACACATATACACATTCACAAGCATTCATATATGTGCACAACGAATATACGGAAAATGAAGGCGTTGCTAAAGTATAAAATGGGGGATAATTATTTCAGGGTATTGAAAAATCAACGTTGATGTGTATACTCTTGAACATACAAAATGTCAATAATGATATGAGCAAAAGCAGAGGCTGTACATATGTACGTATGTATGTATGTATGTATGTATGTATGTATGTATGTATGTATGTATGTATGTATGTATGTGTGTGTGTATGTACAAACACTCACATATACATGCATATTTGTTTATTCCTTGTTTCAATTATTAAAGTTCGGTCATGCTGGGTGTCGCCTTGTATACATATATATATATACTTGAATGTGTGTCAACTGAGAATGTATACATGTCTGTTTGACTTGTTTGTAGTGTAATTAAATTTTTCTTTACTCAAGAGTAATATTGGATTGCGTAGAGGAAAACCCAGTCGAAAGACATTCACTGTTTTATATTTCTGTGACTAAGTCCTGTGTTCTATTTGTCTTAGTTGCACAAATTAACTTCTCATTAGGTTGGTAGATTTAAATATTTATTGTACCTAATTGTTCGTATATTTTCATATACTTGTCGTCCTGTCCTTGTTCTCCAATAACATTTATTACTAGGTCTCCCATGGGCGAAATCCTGTTGTTAACGTGCTGAAATTGCTTCGATCTTTGGTCAATAGCAGATGAAGGAAGAATGGCTTCGATGTTTGTGTCTTCACTTGTGCATTCTACCTACCACCTATACTCAATTTTTCTTCTATATAATCGTAACGAGACTATATTTTGCCCACATTACTACCACGAATACACACACACACACACACACACACACACACACACA
>NC_068983.1:148841868-148842591 GCF_001194135.2 Octopus bimaculoides | reverse complement strand
ACACACACACACACACATATGAGTGAGTGGACAAACGAAAGACGGGTACTCAACCAATTTATTGGGAGTTAAATATATGGATCAAAACAGTTTGATTGAAATTCGTTGGTACTCTTGAGTTTCAAGCATGATGCTAGTCGTCAGCCACATACAAACACACACGCAGACATGTGTGTATGTCTCTATGCATGTATCTATGTCTCTCATTCTCTGTGTGCCTATGTATATAAGGCGGAAAATGGGTGTAAGAAGGGTGTTGTGGCGGGGTAGAACATTAAAATATTGCTAAAAGTTAATTTCGGTGTTGTTATTGTTGACGCTGTTACAACAGTTCGTCTCTCTCTCTCTCTTGCTGCATTTTGTGATAATAAGTCCTGATGTTGTTGATGTAGTTGCTATTGCTTGATAATTTCCCAATAGATCAAAAGCAGTTACAGTCACTTCATCCAAAATGTAAGCGACTTTACTACGTACAACAACAACAACAAAATATGTCGATGTAAGAGACTGTGTGCTTCCTCTAAATTGATGAGAAATAGCAGCAAAGTTCCCCTCAAATCACACCGAAAAATATTAAAATTAAGAAAACACACTGGACAATATAATGGTAGATACAGTATGACTGAATAAATGAGACTTTCTGCCTAGCGCGCTTTTAATTATTCACATACCCAATCAAGGCTGATCAGAGACTAGAATATAATATGGAACACAAACTACACC
>NC_068983.1:148839868-148841858 GCF_001194135.2 Octopus bimaculoides | reverse complement strand
CCCCCCCACACGCACACATACACACACACACACACTCACGCACGAAAGCACACACACACAAATTAGGAGAAAAGTAGACAAATTAAGAGAAGTTACAAAGAACAAGGTAGAACCATAGAAAATAGATATAGCTCTTCCTTTTCTTCTGATAATAGGAAATAGAAATAAATATCCCTCTGAATTGGAGGCCCTTTAGTATAAATACCTTTGATAATATTCTCGTTGCATACATTTAAGATTCCGTATATTTGTCTAAAAGTCAAGTAGAAGAATAACATATCATGAAATGAATATACATAAATACTTATAAATATATGCATGCACTCACAAACATACTTACACGCACGCACGCACCCACGCAAGCACACACGCACACACACACACAAAAATAAATAGATAGATAGAGATTAGTGAATGTGTTTACAAAGAAAGAAAGAAATCCTCAGCCTATAAAATAAATTATGTACATTTCATTAGGATTTGGGTTGGAACATTTCCTGAGAAACTGAAGCCTCTCGACTGATATATCGGAATCTCAGGTTGCTGATTATTCAAATATTTAAATAAATGGCGACTCGAAAATCAGTATCAAAATTCAGGAAATTTCGTTTGTATGTATGTATGTATGTATGTATGTATGTATGTATGTATGTATGTATGCATGTATGGATGTAATGTATGTATTACTCTTTACTCTTTTACTTGTTTCAGTCATTTGACTGCGGCCATGCTGGAGCACCGCCTTTAGTCGAGAAAATCGAGCCCAGGACTTATTCTTTGTAAGCCTAGTACTTATTCTTTCCGTCACTTTTGCCGAACCGCTAAGTTACGGGGACGTAAATACACCAGCATCGGTTGTCAGGCGATGGTGGGGTGGGGGACAAACACAGACACACAAACATATACATACACATACATATATATATATACATATATACGACGGGCCTCTTTCAGTTTCCGCCTACCAAATCCACTCACAAAGCTTTGGTCGGCCTGAGGCTATAGTAGAAGACACTTGCCCAAGGTGCCACGCAGTGGGACTGAACCTGGAACCATGTGGTTGGTAAGCAAGCTACTTACCACACAGCCACTCCTGCGCCTGTATGTACGTATGTATGTATGAGAGAACGCAATACTAGGCTAAACGAAGCTGCACTTAAGCTAGCATACACTTTTCCCTCGGGTGAAAAATCTTGTGACATCAAACACTGCTAGGGACCTTGAAGTAACCGTTCTTAAGTAACTTAAGCTGAAGTGCCCACATAAACAAGTTCGACATGGTCAGCAGGGTGTGCTCCTAGATCCACAGGACTTTTCGGTCTAAAGACCCCGCTACCATTATTCTTCCCCACCATCACCCCTTCCTCACCTTGAATCTTTTTGTCCGCTGATGTCTCCCTACACAAAACATTATAAAAATCGAAGCACCCCTGAGATCGATCCCAAGGAAAATAGACGACATGACAAGAGAATCTCAAACTTTATTCCTTCCAACGTCGCCGTGGGTGCTATACTAGTTGTATGATGTGGAAAATATTCCAATAGTACTGCCGAAATGGTGTTGGCATCGACTTTAAAATTCACCCAAGGCTTGGTTCCCGTGCCATCCGTCCTCCACAAAAATCATGCTCGCGTCACATCACAACATCGAGGCAGAACTATTTCACCTCAGCTGATCTCTTTAATATCATGCCAAGGTACATAAGAGAAGAAAAAGATTTCATAACATTCAAACGCATACTGGACGAATGTCCCCCACAAATTCCAAGTAAACTACCTACACACTGATATATATATATCTGCAGATAATAACTCTTTACTTGAAAGGGCTATGGTGCCCAAAGTATGAATGTAATATGAAACGTCATTAAATGCATTTTCCAGGTGGTGCTATTAAGTTTTAAACAACGCCTGAGCCAATTCTGGCCGAAACTTATCTTAGTGTGTGTGTGTGCGTGTATATATATATATATATATATATATATATATA
>NC_068983.1:148832296-148839858 GCF_001194135.2 Octopus bimaculoides | reverse complement strand
ATATATATATATATCAATATCAATACATCACTGTATGAACCAGGTTATCGGATGTTGTTATACACTGCTAGTCACAATGCGCTTCATCGCATTGTTGTCGCTTTCGAATGATGCCACATCACTGAAAAAGTATGTAGGTCAATATTCTCCCTGAACAGAACGCCACTCCGTCGTAGGGTTACCCATTTACAGCCGAGCAGATTGGAACAGTGTGAAATGAAGTGTTTTGTTCAAAAACGCAACGCAGTGTCGGTTTGTGAATCGAAACCACGGTCTTGCGATCGTGAGGGCAACACCCTAACTACTAGGCCACGCACCTTCACCCCTGATATGTACATTGAAAGAGAGATAGAGAGAGCAAGAGAGAGAGAGATAGAGAGAGAGAGAGAAAGAGAGAGAGAGATAGAGAGAGAGAGAGAGAGAGAGAGAGAGAGAGAGAGAGAGAGAGAGAGAGAGAGAGAGAGAGAGAGAGAGAGAGAGAGAGAGAGAGAGAGAGGAGGAATTTTAATGCAAAATGATGCATGGACTTAAATGCATAGATTTCAAATTTTGCATCCTCGCGTACACAATTGTAACACTTTCTCGTTGTTCGATGCATTTT
Organism: Octopus bimaculoides; assembly: GCF_001194135.2. Classification (NCBI taxonomy): domain Eukaryota; kingdom Metazoa; phylum Mollusca; class Cephalopoda; order Octopoda; family Octopodidae; genus Octopus; species Octopus bimaculoides. The sequence goes on along the minus strand of NC_068983.1, from coordinate 148,839,257 downwards.
CGTCAAGAAATTATTACAGTACATTAGAATACTGAACATGGAACATTAACTAGATAAAGAATCATAGCTAACAACACGACCTTCCTATAAAGAATACTGCAAAATTGAGAAGATTAACTACGCAAGTTTTATTAGTAGAGAAAACACAAGCTAGATTAAAACACTGAAATGTCCAAATTAATTAAACGTTGATAATAAACAAGAGTTAACTGTTAAAGAATATTAATTTGAGTGTTGATAACTTTCATTTGCAACAGCATTTCTATAATACTTGTATACTAGAAAACGCCACTATCAAAAACTTCACCGAGAAAATTAATCTGAAGAGGTCTTGAAACGTTATTATTCTAACAAACATTTAAAATATTAAACTAAACAATAAAAAAAAAAAACTAATAAAGAAGTAGGAATCATTTTTAATTAAAAAAAAGATGAAACTTCAGTCGTGTCTTCTGTTTAACATTTTTTATGAAATTGTTTCCCATGTACATACTCATACACACACATATATACACATTGAGTTTACAGTAACGGAGTAGGAATCAAATGAAACTCTTCAGGTAGTCATTTTTCAAATTTTTGTTTTCGTGTATAGACCATTTTCCATTACATTTCTTATCTGTCTTTCTTTCTCTTTTTCTTTTTTTCTTTCTTTTTTCTTTTTTTCTTTCTTTCTTTCTTTCTTTCGTGCGTTCTTATGTTCAACCCTTCCCCCCGACTTCCTATTTGTGAAACATCTCCCTCGGAACCACAAATATCTTTTTTAACATGTCCGCTGTTTCAACACGTACTCTGCGTCAGCATGTTCCCGTTGTAACAGGTACACTCTTTTAACCTGTTCCCTGTTTTAACATGCTCAGCGTTTCAAACTTCGTTAATTACGAAGGAATTCCACTTTTCTAATCCCCTTTCTCTTTCACACTCTCACACTATGTCTGCACGCGCGCGTGCGTGCGCGTATGCATGTACATGTATATACATATATATATATATATATATACAGACAGACATACATACCTGTAAATATATCATCCATCCATCCACACAAACACACACACACACACTCACACGCCCGCACACACACACATGCATATATACATATATACATACGCACACACATACCCAGAAATTTCCCAGAAACTCTTGGTAGCTAATATTACATTTCAAATTTGTTTTCATTTTTATATTCTCTCTTCTCTTCCCATTCTGTGTATGTGGGTGTTTAGTATTTCTGTAGTTCTTTTGTATTTATTGGATTACATTATCTTTATTTGTATTCCTTCATTTCATGTAATCGTGACGTAAAGTCGTGCTCTTCTGCTGTTGCTCCCCACCCCCACACCCGCTTTCTTGCTCTGTATTTTTTGTTGTTCAATCCCAAGTCTCTCGCCCTCACCACTGCTCGCCTCGCTTCATCTCATTTCTTCTTCTTCTTCTTCTTCTTCTTCTTCTTCTTCTTCTTCTTCTTCTTCTTCCACTTCCATTTCTTCTTCTTCTTCTTCTTCTTCTTCATTTCTTCTTCTTCTTCTTCTTCTTCTTCTTCTTCTTCTTCCACTTCCACTTCTTCTTCTTCTTCTTCTTTTTCTTCTTCTTCTTCTTCTTCTCCAGAACCAACCTCCCACCATTACCACCAGCACCTCTCAACCTCCTCCTCGCCTCCTTCCCACCTTATATTACATCTCCTCTTCACCCCCTACTCCTCGCCCTTTCTCATTCCCTTCTGCTCTGCTCTGCCCTCCTCCTCCTCCTACTTCTCCTCCCCTTTCTCCCTTGTTGCTCCCCTCGTCCCTCTCATCTCTTTCCCCTCCTTCTCCCCTTCTCACCTCATTTTTCCTTATCCTTCCCTTCTCCGCTCCTCCTCCTCCTCCTCCTCCTTTTCTGCACCTCCCGTCTCTGTCTTAGTATATGCAGGTGCATCATCCATGCCATGCACATAAAAGAAATAGTAACAGTGAAAAAGAAAGAAAGGAAATGAAATTTCAATTCGTCATTGCTAATTTCTCTTTATACGTACAACGTAATGTTGCTACTTAAAGTAATAATAAGAATTTTAAACCTTGGCTCAAACTGATACATTTCGGACGTGAGCTCGACGAGTAGTAATAATAAAGGTTTATTTATGTTATACTAAAAAGATTACAAAATATATGGAGAAGTGCAGGAGTGGCTGTGTGGTAAGTAGCTTGCTTACCAACCACATGGTCTCGGGTTCAGTCCCACTGCATGGCACCGTGGGAAAAGTGTCTTCTACTATAACCTCGGGCCGACCAAAGCCTTGTGAGTGGATTTGGTAGACGGAAACTGAAAGAAGCCCGTCATATATATATATATATATATATATATGTGTGTGTGTGTATGTGTGTGTATATGTTTTTGTGTTTGTGTTTGTCCCCCCAACATCGCTTGACAACCGATGCTGGTGTGTTTACGTCCCCGTAACTTAGCGGTTCGGCAAAAGAGACCGATAGAATAAGTACTAGGCTTACAAAGAATAAGTGCTGGGGTCGATTTGATTCGACTAAAGGCGGTGCTCCAGCATGGCCGCAGTCAAATGACTGAAATGAGTAAAAGAATAAAAGAATAATGTACACATACGATAAATGAACTGGAGAGAACACAATACAAGATAGACAAATGTTAAAATTTTAATACAATACATTACATGCTTTTATTACAAAGCTGCAAGAAACTGTGACATCTTAAGATCACGACTTCTCTGCAACACTGATAATTTTCTTCTTTGCACATTGCGTAACCTATCTTGTTGCAACTTTCGGGCAGATTTCACTAATCAGGCTTCTTACCCTTGATTCTTCTAAAGTCAGATATGGGGCATTTTCGGCTAAACTGTAAAAGTCTCTCGCAGCAATCGACAGTGTTTGTTAGGCATTGCTAGTTTGTGAGGTTTTTGTTTGCAGCATGCGCCCAATCTCCTCCCCAACCATCACAGCTTATTTTGCCTTTAGCTTCCTCAGCAGTTTCATTGCTAGACTCAAGTTACTCATTCAAAGAACCGTGAAGTTTAGACTATCGGGTGGACTAATGGTAGCCTGTGGAGAGAACTTCCAGCATTCTGCTTATCTTCCATTTTGAGTCTATTCTTTTGTTTTCCCCTTTCGATCACTTTGCGTTCTACACGACGACTTTCCTTTTATTTCAAGTTCCATTTCCGCCTTATCAGTCCGCAAGACGTTGAGCTGGGAAGGCTTCCTGTGACTCGCAACGCTTGCAAAAGATTTTTTTTTTTTGCAAATAGTGTTGTATCTGTTTTTGCCAATGCAACCACTCTCGAATAATAATAATAATAATAATAATAATAATAATAATAATAATAATAATAATAATAATAATAATAATAATAATAATAATAATAATAATAATAATAATAATAATAATAATAATAATAATAATAATAATAATAATAATAATAATAATAATAATAATAATAATAATAATAATGATGATAATAATAATAATAATAATGATAATAATAATAATAATCATAATACTTTTTACTCTTTTACTTGTTTCAGTCATTTGACTGCGGCCATGCTGGAGCACCGCCTTTAGTCGGGCAAATCGACCCCAGGACTTATTCTTTGTAAGCCTAGTACTTATTCTATCGGTCTCTTTTGCCAAACTGCTAAGTTACTGGGACGTAAACACACCAGCATAATAATAATAATAATAATAATAATAATAATAATAATAATGATGATGATGATGATGATGATGATGATGATAATAATAATAATCATAATAATAATAATAAAAATAATAAATATTAATATTAATTCAGTGATATTACTGTTACTATGCCCTCTCATTACATATTCACATATACGTGCAGCTATATATACGTTGATTATATACAAAGCTGTGCTCTCTTTGTTACTATCAAGGGCTTCTACATATAATATGTAAAGTTTCTCTTATGTTGTTGTTTAGCCCCATATCAGTTCTGATCTAGTAGATCTATGTTGAAAGACATTCCACTCGTGACTATCCCATACTCTTATCCAAGGATAGTGTATGTAAGGGCTTCATTACCCAATACGTTTATTTCTTTTTAATGAATATTGAAGTAGAATTTAAAGAAGACTTGGACTCTATTTCTAATTTGCCAAGAGTGACTACTTTCTCGTTGGTTTGAACTATTTGCACTAATACTTTGTTTATGTTTAAGTTATGGGATTTCGGTAATAATCCTCTTTTTAGTATTCCCAGGATATATATTATTTTCAGGATTGCTTCTGTTTCCAATAACCACGTTCTGGATATCTGTATTCGTGGTTTTATGTTTACATAATTGCTCCATTTGTTTCAGAGATATGTTGTCGTCAGCTGTAATTGATATATCTTTAGGATACATTTTTTTTTCTATCTGATGGCCTTTGATATTCAGATATTCACGCGATTTACCTTTATTTGGTCTGTCAATGAGAACTGCTACGTCCCGTAAGACTTACAATATCATTTTCTATATCTTGTCGATCAGCGTATTGATAAATTAATATATATATATATATATATATATATATGTGTGTGTGTGTGTGTGTGTGTGTGTGTGTGTGTGAGTGTGTGTGTGTGTGTGTGTGTGTCTGGTTTTCTCTTCCTGGATTCTGAAATATAAACGAGAATTTTAACTGCATGGAAATTCAACTTTGTGATATCTAAATTGCAAAGACGGTGCAGCGCTACCAGAAATAATGTGATTGATTATTTCTGCACAATTTCTGCATATTTTAATGTTAGGTTATATATTCTGCTTCATTATATGCTTTTCGCCGGAAGACTTTGTTGTTGTGCAGCAATCAGCAACTCAACTGTCTTTTATCGTATTCAAGGTACACTAGGTAAAATATACATGCTCTTGTTGTTGTTTTTGTTTTTGTTGCTTAGTCACTGTTCGACTCTGATCGATCAGGCCTATGTTCAAAGGTATTCTGAAACTGTACTGTTTTCTTGATCTGTCCCTACTTATCTGAGTATTGCTAAGTATGAAGTATGTTGAAGCTTTTGGTTTTTTTTTTTACCGAGACCATGGTCTTTGTAGTCGTATACTTCCTTTTTCTTTTTAATATATTTTAAAAAAATCTCTTTTCTCTTCATAGATTTTCTATCTAACTCAACTATCACATATAAAAATCAGTTCAGCCAACTCTGTTTCATTCCGAGATATGTATGACCTTGTGTCAATGCTAGAAATCACTATTATTATTGCTGGTGGTTGAAGCAAATTATCTTCTTTTACACATCTACAATCTACGAAAAGTTCTCCTTGAGTGCATTTCATAACCTATTCGTAACAAACCACACCACACCACAAATATATCAAAACTACGCATCACCACCAACTTCTCACTGAAAATACCTTTGTATCTATTCACTGCAACAATATAATACAAATCTAAGACCACCTCGTTATATGAAGGGCTATGTTTGTTGTGAGTAGCAACCTTGACAGACATTCATATACATGTACAATCAACCCCCACATACTGAAATATATTTAGATCTCGCTAATATTCTATGATAATACTTATTTCTTTATTGCCCACAAGGGGCTAAACATAGAGGGGACAAACAAGGATAGACAAAGGGATTATGTGGATTGGATCGACCCCAGTGCATAACTGGTACTTAATTTATCGACCCCGAAAGGATGAAAGGCAAAGTCGACCTCGGCGGAATTTGAACTCAGAACGTAACGACAGACGAAATACCGTTAAGCATTTCGCCTGGCATCCTAACGATTCTGCCAGCTCGCCGCGTTGATAATACTATTGAACAAATAATGGATCTCTATGTGGTCGATCGACTTGCAAAAATAATAGCCAGATCTTCCTAAAATCACTTACGTCTACAAAAAAGAAAGAGGACACATCGAATAATGTAGTGATTTCAAAGAAAAAGTAAAAAAAGAAACAAAAAATCTTTCATTTTTTTAATAATAAGCCTATTTGACCCTCTAGAGTATCAACTATAATGTTGTCAAAATAATTGGTCAAAATAATTGGTACTTATAGCATACTTACTTCTTTGATTGTGGGCAAGGCTGTATATTTAAAAAGTTCGCTTCGTATCAACGTGGTTTCGGTTATAATAGCACTGCACAGCTCATTGAGTATATATCTTCTGCAATAGCCACGGCTCATCAGAAGCCTTGTGACTGAAATTTGACGGATGGAAATTGTGGGACCCCATCTGAAGAACTGTTTTTGATTTTGGGGGGTAGACTTCATCCATATTCGGGTTTAACACAAATACGAGATCCTCTACATGCATTTAGCAGTGTACACACTGTTGTACAGGCTTGAGCCATGTCTTTGGTTTGAGAATAACTTCCTCCATTCTTTCTACCTGTCATGGCTGCCCTGCAAAAGGATCATGGGCGTGCCTTCTTTCTCTAACTGAACCATTAATGAAAAAAGATTCCTTTACTCATCCATAAACTCCCCCCCCCCAATTTTTCCCTCCCACTCATACATTCATCTAGTGTCACTAACCTACTTAATGACTGGCTCAACCTCTCACTCACTCCTTTACTCACCCAACTATTAATTCAACTCCTCAACCACTCATCACTTTCTCTCTTTTCTCGTCCCACTTAACTACGCTATTTTTTAACCTCTTTTCTTCACTCCGCCCACCCACCTCTTTCTCTTCCATCACTTATCCTTTCTCTCCTTACCCTACTTTTTTCATCGTTATCTTTTCTTTTGAATTGCTTTCATCTTGATTCATATTTCAAGATTTCTCTGTATTCTACACACGCGCGCGCGCGCACTCACTCGCTCACTCACTGAAACACATACTCTCTCTCACACACACATATATACAAACACACTAAACACGTCTGACTTCATACCATGTAGACCTCAAAACATTCCATTCTTTTAACCTCGTTCTCTGCTGTTTCTCCTCCTCTTCAACACCACCACCACCACCACCACCACCA
>NC_068983.1:148825373-148826742 GCF_001194135.2 Octopus bimaculoides | reverse complement strand
TATATATATATATATATATATATATATGTATATCGTGAAGTATATTTGCCACTTATGTAATGGCTAACCCTTAAGGGTGGATGCTACTGTAGCTACCTCGCTCAGAGATTTATATATATACGTGTATATATATATATATGATTCTTTCTATATTAACATTTGCTGTTTTTGTCAAGATATATATAAAAGCAACATTAAACTGAAGTATTGCGTATAATTTCACCTTGTACGTGGGAAAGTGACTTTAAATAAGGAGTCACTCAACGTCGTCAGACTGTGCTTGACCTGGGATCTTGATTTTATATGTTCTTTGGCAATTTGCTTTTTTTTAGGAGGGTGGATGGCATGGGGAATAGGCAGAGCTGTGTGAAATGATGACTATAACCAATATTAACTACAGAACAACTTTCAAAATATGAAAACTAAAACTACGTATCTAATACTACCAACTGCAACTATAACACCCTCATAACGCCCTCTAAAAGGAAACTGTTTCATGAGAAATATGTAACCATTAACCACATCAATATGCAATCAACTCAAATAAACTTTTAGCAACTCACAACAAAAAATGCTACTACCTAAGCATATATGGACACTATACTTAACAAAATATCCCACTTAGCATTCATTCGAATATATTGTTCTATCCACTAACTACCATATCAGAGAAACAACAAACCTTGCCACTTCTGTTTGCTACTCCAGTCAACTATGACTAATAAACAATTCATTCATCCGCTCAATTTCATTTTCTGCTGTCATTTACTCATTTTGTCTACTATAATCTACCATATTTCCTTCTTTATAACTCGAATACTGAACCGTAACTCTGGATCAGTCGCTTCCCGCAAACACAAAAATCATCAAAACTCCAAGATATTGGATAAAGACGATATCTCATCCTTTTCACTTAACTTCCCATAAATTTTCGTACTGACAACAAACCGATTACAATTATCTAATAATTATATGTAATTATCGACTTTGGTACTTACCCACAACATGTATAAACCCATTTAGAGAATGAGCCGCATACAGGAAAAGGGATCCTAACGTATATGCATATTTAAAGACAAGTTGTTGGCACTCCGTCGTTTACGACGTCGAGGGTTCCAGTTGATCCGATCAACAGAACAGCTTGCTCGTGAAATTAACGTGCAAGTGGCTGAGCACTCCACAGACACGTGTACCCTTAACGTAGTTCTCGGGGATATTCAGCGTGACACAGTGTGACAAGGCTGACCCTTTGAATTACAGGCACAACAAAAACAGGAAGTAAGAGAAAGTTGTGGTGAAAGAGTACAGCAGAGTTCGCCACCATCCCCTGTCGGAGCCTCGTGGAGCTTTTATGTGTTTTCGCTCAATA
>NC_068983.1:148823134-148825259 GCF_001194135.2 Octopus bimaculoides | reverse complement strand
CTTAAAGACAAGTATGCAAGGAAATATGTACATACATTTAAATAAATCTCAGGATGGGTCAACACGTCAAAACCCAAGCACACACGACTCCACATACGTTGAGCTAGGGACGTAGTGTTTACCCAGAAACCACGCGCGTATAGATGCACCTGGCTAAATGCAACGTTATATGTTGCCTTAAGTTCTTAGTATCATATTCTTGGTTAATGCGCTAATATTCGCGCGTGTGCACACACACACATAACACACATGTTTTGTGCATGTATAGCTACAGTTGTACGTATGTATACAATGTATGCATATATATTTATGTATATATGTGTATGGCCGCATGTTATATGTACTTATAAAGGTGAGCATACACACACGCACAACATATTATATATACGTCACATAGCTCTATCTACAAATCAACTCCCACACCCATACATAAATTGCCAAGGAATATGTAAAGTAAAAAAAAACTCTAGAAAATCGTAACCAAAAGTTCCAAATCACTGTCAAAATTTTCCTTGTATAAGTCTAATAATTATCTATCTATCTATCGGTCTGTCTGTCTATATATGTGTGTGCGCACGCACGTTAAACATAAATTGTTTCCGTGTCAGCAAAAATGACGACAGTTTTATTAATTGTAGAAAATATTTCTCTCTAAGAACAACAAACTTTCATTTCGTTGTGTTATTAACTTCAAATATATGTAGACTATATTCTGTAGTTTTACTGTGTCTCTCCCCCCCCCCCCAAAAGGATTTGATATAAAATCTGTATGCACGTATGGGCGATATCTTATTCAGTTTCACTTACCTGAAGCTGTATCTTTTTCCTGTGATAGCTGCCACTCATTTCAATTGTTTTCTTTCACTTATTTTCTCCCGTTTGCTACTCCGGTCAACCGTGACTGATAAACAATTCATCTTTTCATCTTCTGCTGTCATTTACTCATCTGCTGGTATCTTGGTACTTGAGGACTATTTCCTTATTGTGAAAGCCAATACATACATATGTACATGCATGATTACATACATATATACACAGATACATAAATACATACATACATACATAATTACATGCATGCATGTATGAATACGTACATTCATACATACGTTCTCTATATCTAACTCTATTTGCCTACCTACCTACCTACCTACCTACCTACCTACCTACCTACCTATCTACCTACCTACCTACCTACCTACCTACCTAGCTGTCTGCCTGCCTGCCTGCCTGCCTGCCTGCTTGTCTGCCTGTCTGTCAACACGTACATATAAACATGTATATGTGTGTGTTTCTGCACGTTCATTTTAGTGTATAGTTGGATATCTCAGTATATTTGTAATAGTTTCAGTGGTGAAGGTGTGTGTGTGTGGAGATGCTATACGATTGTGTGTGAGTGCATGTATGTGCGTTTGTTTATATGTTGCTCATTAGCCATCAATCTGTTTTTAATGTATTTTTTCCTTCATTCATAGAATACTTCAGATTTAAAAATATCAACTTCGAACTAAGCAGCCTGGCCGCCGTCAACAAAATTACACAAACCGAAGTACAAACAAACAAAAACAAACGCAGTGTTTTATAATTTAGTTATGTTGTTGAGTGTCTTTTCCCCTTAGCTATCCGCATCAAAAGGATATTTTCGACATTTCGCATTAATAAATGTTTAACTTATACACACACACACACACACACACACACACACACACACACACACACACACACACACACATATATATATCTGTAAATACATATGCATGTGTACGTGTGTTTGTATGTGTGTATTCACACATGCCCATAATGATGTTTTTCTATCATTTTCCCCACTTTTCGTTTCCTTTCTTTCTTTCTTTCTTATATACTTATTTAGTCTCTGTTTTAATTGAAGAAACGCTACATTCTTCCTGTAAATTATCTGCCATCAATATTTTTTTTTTATCCTCTTTCATATTTTCCTTTTCTCTTTCTGCTTCTTTTTGTTCTGTCTGTCTTCCCGCTGCACTTGCTCTTGTCTGTCTATCTGTCTGTCTGTCTGTCTGTCTGTCTGTCTCCTTCCATCTCTCTCCCTTTCTTTTTGTCCCTCTCTTTATGTTACTTACACATACACACACACACACACACACACACA
>NC_068983.1:148818878-148821378 GCF_001194135.2 Octopus bimaculoides | reverse complement strand
GGGAAAAATTAAGAATTATAATCAGTATAGAGCGACTATTAATCAATAAAATGATATGGAAGAAGTAGTAAAGAACCGCTGTAACATGAATGTAATGCGACGAGAATACCAGAAAGCATTTGACGGTGTACAACGGGAGGATTATCAAAGAATTAAGTTTAGTCTAAGTTCCACATCCATGGTAGTTGTTTTTCAAAAAATACCCAACACTTGAGTGCAGCATTTTACTTCTTAAAGGTCAGAACGAATCATACAAATTTAACATACATTATTAAAAATGTATTGTGCCAAGTGATACCTTGTCAATACTGTTCTTTGTACGCTCGATAAACCCGTCATCTCACTACTTAGAAAACATTGTGTTTATATAAGTAAATAATTTGAATCCAGAAACATCTCTTTTACTTTGGAGACGACCTGAAGTTGGATCGACCAAGTATAAATCACATCAAAATGCAATCGGATTTCATTATCCTGACATTAGAATAAAATGTGGCATGTCCAAAATGTCCATTCTTGGTAATCAGAGAATGGAAATTTGTGTTCTGACCTGCCCACAAATAAACATCAGTGGTTTGGTAATATACTTTGCGAAGAAAGAATTACAACAATTTTAAGAAAAAAACGAGAATGTCAAGGTTGATGCATCCATTATTCAGGAAGAGGACATGAAATGAATGCCTTAAGAGAATAAAAGAAAATATAGTAGTCAGAACTCTCTGTTTATTACAAGAATATCGCTCACAACGACATTTGGTATTCAGAATTGGTTACAAAGACTAAACTTCGCAACTGCTTAGTATTTACTGGAAAGTTCAACATCAAGGGAATGTAAGAAGATTATAAGTTCCACGAAAGGAGAGTGGCTGTGGCTTAGATCTATTTTCATATATGAAACAAATTATAAAGTGTAGTAGCACTTCCAAGTAGAAAAACAAAGTTTATTACAAACTCGCTGGCACAAAAATAAAGATATATATACCATGATTATAGCTATAGAAGTTGAGGGGGAAATGAAATAAAAGGTGGTAATAATGTCTCTCCAAGGTACATTGCAAAATCCCGTACACACACAACAGGCATGAACACACGCAAAAGATCAGTTGATAGAGATATGTGTAGCTTAATTAAAGCATAACCGAGCTGATAGTGTATGGGATGACAAAATATAAACAAGGACAAAGAAAATTTATGTAACATCGTGTGTGGATCAAAATGTGATTGAACTTGGACTTTTGAAGAAACAAGGCTCCATAATTCACTCAATGATCACGATGTCTGGGACAGCAAACATGAATAAGGCTTTCTTAAAGTGTAAGAGACGAATAACTGAAAAGCAAGACTCCAGTTTATAATATCTTAAGCAAAGTTTTACGATTGAGCAGCAGCAGATCGAAATACACTAAAAACTCCAATGAAAGCGAGAAAACAAAAATAAACACGTATGTATGTATGTATGTATGTATGTATGTATGTATGTATGTATGTATGTATGTGTTTGTAAGAATGTGCGCCCAAAGGTTTTGACGTTCTGTAAATCAATCTTTCACCTTTGATATCCTATCATTTCTTCAGTAGAATAAAAATTTCCAATAACCCCGAAGTGTTTGATTGTTTGCTATTTTACATGATGGTATGTCTGAACATGTGCGGGCATATAAGAAAACTCAGCAGTATGACATAGAAAGGATGCAGTGATATATATATGTATATATATATATATTTATTGATATATACACATACACATACGTATATTACATACATATATATTGGTGTCTATATATATATACACACAACACTCACACACGCGCACACACACATATGTATATACATTTATGCATCATATGCAGCAGTCTCTATCTCTGTGCGTATGTATATATGTGTGTATGTATGTGTGCGTATACAAACACATACATACGTATATGTAAATGTAACTCTTTTTTTCTTATGCTATATCATACATGCACACACACAGACACAGCCACACACACACAACCACACACACGCACACACAGCGACACACACACACAGCGACATACACACACACACAGCGACACACACGCACACACACAGCGACATACACACACATCTAAATACACAGAAAGACATATAGAGAATCAGAATTCAGAGAAGTCTGCAAGTATGTAAGAATGCCATTCACAATTGTGTTTCTCTTCAACATTGTCAGGCGATGTTTGTGTTGAATGCGACCATTGCATGTTTCGTTCCAATTTCATCAGATCGATTGATCTATTGACAAAACCGGGCCAATAGAAGCTACTCCTTTTAAAATAGCGATAGTCTGATGCTAGAGATGTCTTTGAAAAACTTTTAATCACAAACCTATGCGTCATAAAATTAACGATGTTAAGCAGCCGTGTGACTATAATTAGGAGTTGAGAAGTTTGATCTATTTATTTTTCTGTCTGTCTGTCTCCCACTACATCCAATTTTTTTTTATCTATCTATCTATCTATCTATCTATCTATCTATCTATCTA
>NC_068983.1:148818018-148818868 GCF_001194135.2 Octopus bimaculoides | reverse complement strand
TGTCTGTCTGTCTGTCGGTCTGTCTGTCTGTCTGTCTGTCTGTCTGTCTGTGTTTTGTATTTTTATTAATATGGTTTGGAGAAAATACTACGATTTTAAACTCCCAATCCTTCCGAAACCAGCAACATCGATGTCTTGAACATTCGGCTTCAACTGTTGCAATTTGACTGTTTCAGGGAATTTTAGAGGGCTGAAGTTCTGAGCAAGAAATACTGGGTGTAGAAATTAGTATGGGTCCCGGAATTTTACGTACGGTATGGTTAATGAGAGGAGTAGAGACGAATAAATCGAGAATGACTGAAGTGGTACGAATGCAGTCAGCCGTAAGGTACATAGACAGTCGTTAGCTGTGGTAGAAAATGCAGAGAGAGAGAGAGGGAGAGAGAGAGGGAGAGAGAGAGAGAGAGAAAGTGAGAGGGGAGAGAGAAAAACAGACAAAGAAAGAAATGGGGTTACAGAGAGAAGACAGTAATTCTATCTATCTATCTATCTATCTATCTATCTATCAATTAGTATTTATTTTTCTCCCTGTCTGCCGAGAATGGGCGGTAGTGGCACGGCGGTACTCTTTCGCAAGAGTCTGGATCTCGAAGTAAAGACAGTATTCATAGACCCGGAGGGTAGATTGGTTGTTCTGGATGTCGATGGCAGCGATGGGTGTGCTTTTCGACTCATATCAGTATACGCACCACCTTTAACAGGTAGGCCGGATTTCTTTCGACGTCTAGAAGTATTCCTAGGAACGTCTCGTCCTTTACTTTTAGTGGGGGATTGGAATGCTACCTTGGACACGCATCTAGACTATGTGGGCAGAGATAGGAATAGACGGGGATGCAAATGCCTCAAAGAC
>NC_068983.1:148813696-148814703 GCF_001194135.2 Octopus bimaculoides | reverse complement strand
TTTTCCTTCCTTCCCCCTCCCAAAAAGAAAAGCTCTACATTGTATTTGTCCCATCTTCGTTGAGCCCTGTGTGGCTAATAAAAGAAATGTATCTATCAATTAGTAGTACTATCATTACACACCCACAAGAATACACACACACACACACACACACACACACACACACACACACACATACATACACATATGCGCTGTTTTGCTTTACAAGTGTAAACGTTAAAGTTCTCAATGTTCACTTCTGTTGAAATGTACAGTGTTGTTTTTATGAATGTGTCGGAATCTATGCAACAAAATTCCTACCGTCGATTCGCATAGATACCCATGTTAAATATTAATAATCCTCAACGTACTTCAAAATCTGATACGGAAACCTCTCAGTCTCTTCTACACTTACTACAGTTTGCAATAAGGAGCATAATTTTATACACATTAAACTTTGTTATCTGTGTCTCTTGGTCCCATTACGGTCTCTACAATTATAACCACTTCTAACACAAACACAGGACTCTCTTCTGATAATAGAATAAATCAATTTGTTAATACTCTTAAAATTTTCTTATTATCTACGCTCACTTTATGTGAGTTACACCTGTTTTCTCCAGCACATTTTAGTACTATCTCACTTAAATGAAATCACTTTTCTCTCGGATAAAGAGTCAATTCCGAAACGTCAGACTTCACTTCTCCTTGTTGTATACGTACTTATCCAAAGTAATGCACTTATAAGTTTGTAAATTTGAGTACACAACAGACTTAGGAATTATTAGTCCTTCCAACCCTTCTTCCACATTTATTTTGTTTACTTCCTCAGCTCACTACTGCCATAGTATTATATAATAAAAGTTTCATCTTATCAAGCTCTGTTACTAGACCTGTCTATTATCGACGAACCATCAACGTTAAATCATTGTTGATACTCTATCTATCTATCTATCTATCTATCTATCTATCTATCTATCTATCTGTGTGTGTATGTATAGGCACGCATATATATATATATATATATA
>NC_068983.1:148809147-148812373 GCF_001194135.2 Octopus bimaculoides | reverse complement strand
ATTCGACTGCGGCCATATTGGAGCACCACCTTAAAGGGTTTTAGTCGAACAAATCGACCCCTGGACTTATTGTATGTAAGTCTAGTACTTATTCTATCGGCCTTTTTTTGCCAAACTGTTAAGTTACGGGGACAAACAAACACACGAGCATCGGTTGTCAAGAAATGGCAGTGGGACAAACACAGACACTAACATACATGTATGTATATATATATATATATATATATATATATATATATATACGACGGTCTTCTTTCAGTTTCCATCTACCAGATCCACTCACAAGGCTTTGGTCAGCCCGAGGCTTTAGTAGAAGGCACTTGCTCAAGGTGCCACGCAGTAGGAATGAACCTGGAACCATGTATTGGGAAGCAAGCTTCTTACCACACATCCACACACACCCACACTCCCACATCCACATGCATACACACATATACATGTTTATATATATATATATATATATATACGTATATAGATATATAATTATATATATAAGCATACATATATACATGTATATACATGTATATACATACATACATAATGTGTGTGTGTGTGTGTGTGTGTGTGTGTGTGTGTGAGTATGTCTATGTGTTGTAACACATAGACATAGTTAATATGCACATATTTTATATATAACTCCTTTCGAATATTTACACTTACACGCAGACGCTTTCACCGCTCATATATATATATATATATATATATATATATATATATATATATATATATATATATATATATATATATATATACTATGTGTGCGTTTGTGTGTATGAAGCACTCTTCAGAATTATTGTGCGCATGATCTGATTCCATTATCAACCTACAGAGATAACTATTAATATACTACTACAGTGGTAAACACACGTTTTGTTCCTACTTCCTAAATCTGTGAAATTCAATAATAAATCTTCTCTAGAATTCCAAGTTATAAGAATATATTTCTCACATGAGAGGATTTCTATGACAGAAATATGCAGTGAAAATGATGGCTACCTTCCTTGTCTCGCTCGCTCCTTGTCCTCTAACCTGCTCCTGTCACTTTCTGTCGTATCTGCTCAGTCTCGTTGGTAATATGGAATTTGTTATGACGACTTGATATCTACAGCTACCAGTCTATTTTCCATTTTGCTTTATAGGTTGTCTAAGCCAGACTTTTGTTTTAATAGCGTTGTTGTAATTGTTGTTGTGTAGCCTGGGCCAGTTCTGACCTATGGTACACATATAATCAGTCGAATGACAATATAGAACTTTTGTCCCATATATATATCATAGTGCCACCGAACTGAGAACCATACTGCATACGCCGACATATAGTGGTTAATCGATTATATGTTAAAACGATGTAAGGAATAGAATTGCAGTAAAATTGTCAGAATCTATACAGATACTGAATATAATATTTTACAGCGTTTAAACCATGCGTTTCCTAGACTTTACATTTTAAAATTCCCTTTGTATTAACTATCTCATTTCTACTTCTTTCTTCTTTCTTTAATTCTGTTGACTCCGTGTAGAAGATAGGGCGCCAAGAAGAGAGCACCATCTGTCGTGATCTTCGGCAATGAAATGCAGTTGTTTCCATATATAGCCGCATGCCAATGCTTCAGTTTCTGTGAACTTTCTCTGTGTTGCTTTTGCTACACCACGATTCCATCTCCGTTTCCTCTTCTTGATCTAGATTTCGATAGTTTGCTGGCTCGCTTGTTCCCACAAGATTTTATTAGTCTGTGTTACCATCTCATCCGAAAGATGTTCTGTATACATAAATTCCCATCTTTTCAGAGCTGGCAAAATAACTACCAGTAAGATGCAGCGATGGAATCAAACAACTGTACTCGTCAACTGCAAACATTTGTTTTGTGTATAGGTATCAATCGCTTTCTTTGGCACAGTTCTCCATTAATATAGAGCAGATGAAAATAATCAATTGAGTTTATCATTGTGTTTTACTGATATTTATCTGATCAACCTCGAAAGTATAAAAAGATCAAAATTGATTTTACTTGGGTTTGTACGTAAAACATTTAGTCCGGATCTTACGTTTCTAGTGATATTATAAATAATACTAATTTCTTAAATAGGCTGAAGATCACACGTGGAAAGGGAGGGGATGGTCACTAAAAGCCATTTAATTAGTTGTTTATTTTATCAAGTGCAATACTTGACTAGTAGATTATGTTTTCGACTTCAGAAGGATGAAAGACAAAGTTAGCCTCGGCGGAATTTGAACTCAGACTTAAAAAGCTAGAACAAATATCACAAAGCGTTTTATCCGATGTGTTAACGATTCTGTCAGTCCGCTACCATTATAAAAATAATTACAAAGCAAATGATTTCTAATATAGTAAAAAAAGGCCACCATATTTTTAGGGAAGTAACAGTTAATATCGACTTCATTACTTGAATGGTGCTTATTTTATTGAATGCTGCCCTCCCCAGAAGAAGGATGAAAGCTAAAGTTGACCCCAGCCAGACCATGCTGCCGATATTCCTTTCTAATAATTGTTTCTAGTAGAGATAGAAGTCCTGAAACATGGGGTTTGCGAAGATTAAGTCGATAATATCGACCTCAGTACTTGGTGGGTATTTTATTTTATTGACCACAAACAGATGAAAGGCAGAGTTGACCTGCCCGAAATTTTTAGTTCTGAATATTCATGACTACTACTACTACTACTACTACTACTACTACTACTACTACTACTACAATAAGCACAAGGCCTGAAATTTTGCACGAACGGCTACTCGATTATATCGACTCCAGTACTCTACTGGTACTTATTTTATCGACCCCGAAAGGATGAAAGACATTCTCTGCCTCAACGGAATTTGAACTCAGAACTTGAAGGGTTCGATAAAATAAGTGGCAGTTGAGAGAGCAGTGGGGTCGATGTAATCGACTTACGCCTTCCCCTAAAATTGTTGACCATGTGCCAAAATTTGGAATAATAATAATAATAATAATAATAATAATACTGTTTTACTCTTTTTTAAATACTCTTTTACTTGTTTCAGTCATATGACTGAGGCCATGCTGGAGCACCGCCTTTAGTCGAGCAAATCGACCCCAGGACTTATTCTTTGTAAGCCTAGTGCATATTCTATCGGTCACTTTTGCCGAACCGCTAAGTTACGGGGACGTAAACACACCAGCATCGGTTGTCATGCGATGTTGGTGGTGGTGGTGGGGACAAATACAGACACACACACACAAACACACACA
>NC_068983.1:148798651-148805850 GCF_001194135.2 Octopus bimaculoides | reverse complement strand
CCTTATACCTTTAGTAGAAAAGATAATAATAATAATAATAATAATAATAATAATAATAATAATAATAATAATAATAATAATAATTATTATTATTATTATTATTATTATTATTATTATTATTATTATTATTATTATTATTATTATTATTATTATTATATGTTTGACTTTTGCTTTGTATTCGTACAATTTGACTCCAAGTCTCACCCAGAGACCTCAAAAGACAACAAGTTCGAAGTTCAAGTTCGTGTTATGCTTAGGGTGTTTAAGAAAACATAAGAAGATTATAAGTTTGTTTTAAAATTTGAGATTACATAGACAGTATTTTACGTTGGATATGGGCAGTTCCCATGAGTGCTATCTTTTGAATTTCTGCTATGTTGGGGTTTCCTGGTATCTGAGCTAGGTAGGAATCAGCCCTTTTGCTATCATTCCTAGGGCATCTGTGACAACAGGTATTGTTTTAGTTTTGAGATTCCACATTTTGTCAATTTCTATTTCAAGATCTTTATACTTGCTCAGTTTTTGGTAGGTCTTGACAGATACATTTATGTCGATTGGGACAGTTATATCAATGAGGAAGCATGATATTTTGTCTGAAGTGTTTCAATATAATATCTGGCCTATTCGCATCTATCTTTCTGTCAGTTTGAACGCTGAAACTCCAGAGGAGTGAGATGTGATCATTTTCAAGCACTGGGGGTGGTTTGTGTTCCTACCAATTTTTATTATGGGGCAGTCCTTGGTTTTTGTAAATTACCCAGTGAATATATTGTGCTGCTCTATCATGCCTGTTGAGATACTTTGTAGGCGCAAGAAGACTGCATATGGAGACAACATGATCAATGATTTCATTTTGTTGTTTACGTACACATGTTGGGCTACTGCCCATCTTTAATATGTTGGCCTGGTACCTCCTTGTAGGTAGGCATTGATCTTGGGCTGCTATGATAAACCCTTCTGTTTCTGATTTTAGGACAGAAGACACTAACCATTGATGGGTAACGATTTTGTCAACATCGGCATTATTAGCTCTCTATGGGTATTTGCCATTAAGAGGGTTTTTTCTTGCCATTTATCAGTAAGAATATCTAAGGCAGCAGTTTTAGCACGAGTTTTCATACGCTTAGCTTTTTCTGTGCTTGTTTCCAGTACGTCTAATTCTGGGATTTGTTGTATTTGGAATTCACTTAGATATTACTTTGCTTGTTTTGTTACTGAGTATGATGCTTTCTTGTTTTCATGCTTTAGGACAAGTTTTAACATCCAGTCATCAGAGTTTTTCAGCTTGGAGTTTAGGTCAATTGTGGCAATCTTCATTGTTAATTCCAGTTGTAAAAGTCCACGGCCACCCTCTTTTCTTGGCAGGTAAAGCCGTTCTATATCTGCCTTAGGGTGGTGCATTCTATACATTGTCAACAATTTTCGTATTTTTCTGTCAAGATTACATATTTCAGTAATTGACCAGTTAATGATATTGAAACTGTAAGTCACGATCGGTATAGCTAAAGTATTGATCGCTTCGATTCTGTTTCTTGCATTCAACTCTGTTTTGAGCATTGGTCTTACCCTGCGATAACATTCTCTTCTGATCCTTTCCCTCATCATTGAATGTTTGACTCCATTACTTTCATATACACCCAGGTATTTGTAGCTCCCCGCTGGTTCTAACGTTTTTATGACATTCTACTGGTTAAGATTAACGTTGGATGTTTATGTCATTTTTCCTTTGATAAAGGTAGCTTCTGCATATTTATCGAGGCCAAATTGCATCCTAATGTCATCATTGAATTGTTTAACAATTGCTAGTAAGCACTGCAGTTGTTGGTAATTTTTTTGTAAAGAGCTTAAAACCATCCATGTATATGAGATGATTTACATTTTTATCAAAGATTTTATAGCTATATTGTACAACATCGAGCAAATTCGAGAGAAGTATTAAGGCTAGACAAAAGAGGAACCTTGGAAATTGCCACCTGAAATTCTTACATCACCAGCACTGCGAGATTCATTGTCACTGTTCAAAGTCAGTGTGGTTCTCCATGATCTCATACTTACAGACAAGTAGTTTTGCGCAGTAGGTGCTATTTTATAAATTTTCAGACATTTCTTAATCCAGCTATGCAGTAGACTACCAAAAGGTTTTTATAGTCTGCCCAGGCTTTCGACAAGTTTTTGTGTCGTTTGTGACAATCTTCCAAGATCATCTTATTGATGAGTAGCTGATCTTTACAACCATAGGACCCACGTTTGCATCTTTTCTGCTCATTAGGGAATATGCCACTTTCTACTAAAAAACTATAGGTATATTCAGTCAAGACAGATGTTAGTATTTTATACATTGTTGTTAAGCAGGTTATGGATCTATCATTTTTTGGTTCATTTTTTTCTTCATTTTTTGGAAGTAGGAATGTAATACTGGCCGAGAGGAATCATATTAGGTTGTTGCAAAACATTGTTGTAAAGTTTTGTTACCAGTTCATGACTCTCTGGGAAGGCATTCAACCAGAAGTGAGGAATTTTATCCTTTCCTGGAGACTTCCATTTGCTTGACTTCCCGAGAGTAGATCTTACATCCTCTACCTTGATACCCTCCCTCTTTTGCTCTTTTAAGGAGTCTAAGTTAGTAGATATTATAGCAATCCAAGGGGCCTTTTTATTGTGTGTTTTTTCTTCTGACGACATTTTATTCTAAAATTCCTGCACTTCTTCATTTGATGGGACAGACATTAATGTCACTGGTATTTTTCCCTATTTTCCTGTAAAATTTTTCTGGGTTATTTTTGAACATGTTGTCGTCCTTGAAGAATCTAAATTGATTTCATTACTTACTTCATCGACTCCAAAAGGATGAAAGGCAAAGTCAACCTCGCTGGAATTTTAACTCAGAACGTAAGGACGGACGAAATGCCGCTAAGCATTTTGCCTTGTATGTTAACGATTCTGTCAGCCAACCAAGTAATGATAATAAAGTTTCAGAGAACAAGAGAAGAGAATTGCGGTGATCGTGTTTTCCATTCCCATGGTCTTTTGGTCATTATTACCAGCGGATAAGGGAAGGAATGTTGTAGGTTAGAGAATTGTTTTTTTGCTTTAAAATTCCACTCAAAGACGCCTTGTCCCTCAGAGAAACAAACAGATAATAATATGCAACAACGTAAATTGATCTTATTCACACAAATATCACTGCACACAGCCAGTTACGTTTATCCTGTTGTCATTTTGTCTGTCATTCTACAATTGTCACATGAAGACCCAACATGTCACGTTGCTTTCATATTTCTTTCATTTTTCCGCACTCCTTCACTCGTTTCCGAGTTGCTTCCTTTCCCAAATGAATTTGGGTGCTAAGATAATAATAACCTTTGCTTTGTTTCCTAACTGATCCTTGATTAGAATCTCTCATCATGATCCTCATCTCTGAGAAAAAGGAAAAGAATAAAAGCCATTATGTGTGTATGTATGTGTGTGTGTGTGTGTGTGTGTGTGTGAGAGAGAGAGAGAGAGAGAGAGAGAGAGAGAGAAAGAGAAAGAGAGAGCGAATATTTACTCAATTATAATGATGTATTCACGCAGACACCTAAACACACACACACAGACTAACATACACTCGCATTCGTACACATATGATCTGATTTAACTTTAATCATCTCTACTCTTTTGCCATCTGCAATTACTGACATCTTTTTTCCTGCTACTACATTATAATGGTGTAAAGCAGTCATTGAAGTAGTATTTTTAATTTCCGTATGGTGTGAATCTCACAGAAACTTTCTCAATCTTCTTTCTCAAGCTTCTAATCTATTTATCATTTTCGAAATTAATCTCTGCATGTATCACTCTCCGAATTTCCCAATTTTTACTTTCATCCATGCTCGTTAAGTTTCTCATTGTCACAGCATTTTTTTTATGATACCTGACTTATGCATTGTTACTGTTGTTGTAGTTTACTCGGTCTTACATCAGCTTTAAATGAACAGACCTACGATCATGATCAAGGTCGTTCCAATAGTGACCATCCCAACATTGTGTGTTCAGGATCATACCGAATGTATTTGTTCACCTATCTAAGACTGTAGGATATAGTTTGAATGAAATTTCGCTGTTATTTGTTGCGGATCACTCGTGTCCTATAATGGCTTCAGCTGTTCCGAACTGGCTTGTCTCGTAGCTCTACAAATTCAGGCAACCATTCGTCACTCTTGATGCGTTCAACACCCTTTGCCCTGCCCTGCACTGACCACAGTGTTTAGTCCTTCCCAGAACATGAACCTCAAGGAATCTTCTTTCTCCCTGTTCATGTCTTTCTTGCAGATCATGACCTAGAACTCTTTAAACGGGATGTTAATGGCACCAGTCTCGGAGGTTCTACACAGGCTATAGGAATACTTCTTTCCCCAATTCATAGCCAGGTACACATTATTTAGACTGCTCTTAAGTCGGTATAGATTTGATTCTTTTCTATCAGATCGATCAACAAAGTATAAATTCCTCCGTTGGGTCTTTTGCGAGTGTAGTGGTTTTAAAACTTTTACTGTAGCGCCTTCCTTTGAAATAGTTGCTATGCCTAGCACCCGGCTACGTTGCGAGTGAGGTATCACGATTAAACTAACTTAACATGGATGATAATTTATAAATTGTACTCTAAAAGTGGATTGTATAAGCTATTAAACAGTAAAATGATTAAAAAATTGATAAAGACAAAAGTTGTAAATTTACTTTATACATTGCAAGTTAATGACTTCCCTGTGTCTGTTGAGATCATTTTATTTCAATAACCATTACTAGTTTTATCATGTATAATATATTTATCATTACAGGTAAAATTTAGTATCTTAATTACGTTACTTCACCACCCTTTTACCGCCTCCTAAAGCCTAATGTCACCTTCGACATGCTCAGTGCTTCTTTGGGGGAAGTACCGCCCACGTTAAGAACCTCTGCTTTAATGTAATATTTTAATCATAGAGCTTCTTGATCAGGGTTGACTTGGCACCAAACAGCAACAAAGAATCGCAAACGAGCCGACAAAAGAGAATATGCATGTGTGCTCGACCTGTTAGAAATAGCAACTAAATCTATTTCAAACCATAGACTGCCGTCTTACAAAAGAACACATTGAATCTATCTATCTGTCTGTCTGTCTAATTCTCTCTCTCTCTTTATCTATCTATCCATCCATCAATACACACACGTATATTTATTTGCATCAATTCATATTTATTTATTTATTTATTTATTCATTTATTTTCAACAATGTATTAGGATATAGAAATTTCTGTTTATCATTATTTATTTATTTATTTATTTATTTATTCATTTTTTTCCTTGAAACTGTTTCCATAGTCTCCTCTATGTTCTGGCTAAAAATGAAGTTCAATAAAACATAACAAAACGAAAGAATTGCTCAAAATGTAATTCTTTTCACCTCTGAAATATGTATGTTTTTTTCTACTTCGTTTTCTTTTCCGCTTTAATTTTTTTTTTATTCATTTTCATACCTCCAAGTTACATCATACGAATGGAATTTATTGAAAAATATAACATTACATCAGGCAAAAACAGCAACAGCAGCAGCAGTAGTTACAATAACAACAACAACAACAACAGCAACAGCAGTTATAGCAATAGTAACAACAAAAAGTAGCAACAGTATGAAAAGCAAGATTGAATAATAAAATAGTAGTTTAATAAGAAAACAGGGCAACTTCAATAACAATAACAAGTACAACAACAACAACAACAACTACTACTACTACTACTACTACTACTACTACTACTACTACTACTACTACTACTACTACTACTACCACCACCGCTGCTGCTACCGCCGCTGCCGCCGCTGCTGCTACTACTACTACTACTACTACTACTACTACTACGACGACGACGACGACTACTACTACTACTACTACTACTACTACTACTACTACTACTACTACTACTACTACTACTACTACTACTACAATAATACCAATAACAATATCACTATTCCACTACCATCGCCATTAACGTTAACAGTAACAACGCAATCCCACTATAACAATATCAACACACCTTCCAATCATTACCATTAGCCCCACCATCACGACTCCTACCGCTACGCCACCATCACCACAGTCACTACCACCGGCACCAATATCAACAACGATGACAAAACAACAAGTTAGCCTCTTCGCGGTTACTCGATCTGTTATAAATAGAAGCCAAACGCTCAAATCACACACAACTGTCTCAAACAATAAAGGTGCGCAATGGAAGATATGTATTGTCATAGGTATTCAAAAGGTTTTTATAATCACGGCTCGTCATCTGTTTACTTGATCTGGACTGACCTGTGGCTAAATAGCAAGAATAACTCGGCACTGTCATGGTATGAGCTGTCAGAAGCGAAAGTAGAAAAATCTAAACAAGGAATGTTACTGCTGGTTTGAGTTCAAATCTGTTTCTTTGGTTACTGACTGGCCGGAGCTATCTATCTATCTATCTATCTATCTATCTATCTATCTATCTATCTATCTATCTATCTATCTATCTGTCTGTCTGTCTATCTATCTATCTATCTATCACTCGTCCACCTTCGTTTGTTTCCGTAGAATTTATCAAATTAGAAAAGAGATAGATAGATAGATAGATAGATAGATAGAGAGAGAGAGAGAGAGGGAGAGAGAGAGAGAGAGAGAGAGAGAGAGAGAGAGAGAGAGAGAGAGAGAGAGAGAGAGAGACAGACAGACAGACAGACAGATAGCTCCGGCCAGTCAGTAGCCCAAGAAACAGATTTCAACTCAAACCAGCAGTAACATTCCCTGTTTAGATTTTTCTACTTTCACTTCTGACAGCTAATACCATGACAGTGCCGAATAACCACCTCAAGAACAAGTACCGATAAATACAATATAGAGTTGTATAATAATAACGTTGACATTGATAATAGCAAAAATAATGGCGGCGACAATGGCGGTTCAAGAATAGTAGGAAACAGAATTAAGAAATGGCGCGACGTCAAGGCGGCAGAAGCGGCAGCAGCTTTGGTAACAGTTGCAGTAATATCAGAAGTACTATCAGCAGAGCAACAACATGTAGAATATTAGTAACAAGACATCTCTTACTACGAAAACCACCAGCACCACCACCAGCATCACCACCACCAGCACCAGCACCACCAGCACCACCAGCACCACCAGCACCACCAAACCACCACC
>NC_068983.1:148795952-148797897 GCF_001194135.2 Octopus bimaculoides | reverse complement strand
CAACAACAACAACAACAACAACAACAACAACAGCAACAATAACAATGACGGTGACAATAGCGATTAAAAAAATGAAACGAAAATTTGAAAAAAAAAATGGTCAATAACAACAACAACAACAATAATAATGACATCAACGTCTACAATAAGATTAACATCCTTATCAGCAGCTGCAACAATAACAATAACAACAACAACATTAACAGCATGCAGCAACGACAGCATTGACAACAATAACAACCTTAATAATAGCAATATTAACCACAAGAACTATACAAATTTTTAAGACTATCCATTGCGTCATGTAGCATAAAAATCGTTTTAATGAAAAAGAGAAAGTAAAAGTTAAAAATTAGGGAGTTTTAAGAGAAATCAGTTATAGTAGTAGTATTAGTAGTAGTAGTAGTAACAGGAGCATTATATTTTCATCTTTCTTTTTACGTCAACATTCTTCTAAATGAAAAGCAAAAAAAGAAAAAACAAAAAAACAAAAAAAAGACTTTTGTTTTTGTTGTTTTTCTTTAAATAGAATTATCAATATTTGAACTTTTGAATTTGGAGGTCGATCAACCTTTTGTTTGTTTGTTTGCTTATTTATTTATTTTTTTAATTTTGATTTTATTTATTATTATTTTTTAATTTTATTTTGCCTCTCTTCTCGTACGATGATAGAAATTTCTTTTCTGATTTTATCATTAAAAAAAATAATGGAAAAATTAACCAAACAGAGGGAAAAAGAAACAGGAGAGAGAGAGAGATAGAGAGAGAAAGAGGGAGAGAGAGACGGAGGGAGAGAGGGAGAGAGAGAAAGAAAGAGAGAGTTTTTGTGTTTTAAATCGAGGGAGGTGAGCGAATACGTTATATACCTTGCTTGCAATATTCGGTATTTATATGCTAAATATACGTATGTTTATTTTATTTGCACTTATGATATTTCTTAATATCACATGCAAATCCAATCTCTCTTGGGTCTACAAAAATAAATCCCATTAAACACCAGCAATACAGGGTCGTTATAAAGTCCTTTCGATATTTTAAATTTGTATAATTTTAATTTGATATATAAGAGAATTAATCCTTGAAAAGTATGAGTGAATAAATTTGTTGGATTTTACTTACTTAAAGTAAATTCTTCCTATATCCAATGATATTACGTATAGAAACTCTGGTATGGTTCTAAAGTTTTAAAAATATGTTTTGCAGCACGTTTTTAGAGATATTCTGAGTCATCGTAGTTATCTAACTGGCATGAGGTTTAGCTGTATAAATAATACTCATTACAAACTGCTACAAAATAAAGTTGAAGAAACTATTGTTACTTCCACCTTAGCGAAGGCGGAAGTATTGTTTTCAGTCGTTTGTTTATTTGTCCGTTGACAAGATATCTCAAGAACCGCTGGATGGATTCAGATGAAACTTTCAGGGGTGTTTGGCGTTGTGACTGGTATGAACGGATTAGACTTTGGGATCGATCCGGTACCGGACAAGGATTCTGGATTATTTTTCCTGTTTTTTTTTTTTACTTAATTTTTGAGAGCAGTCGGGTTCATTTTTAGTATTCTCGCTTGTGAGAGCAGTCGAGTTTATTTCAGATAATCTCATTTTAAAAATCGTCTCTGGTTAATCGTTGAGAGGACGTTGGTGTTGCCTTGGCAGAGGTTTGCGCTCTCTGAGTGCTCTTGTTATTTGTTTTTCAATTAAAAAACAATGCTAATACATTCTTGTTGGGCTGATTATGATAAATCAGAGGCATCAAGCTTCTAAATGTTTCTTACAACTTAATTCTATCATATATAGAAGAAAAGTTATTAACAATTTATAATTTAAAATTATATAAGGGCTTTATATTCTTATATATGTATACATACACACATATCTACATAAATGCACACATGTGTATATAATAAATATATAGACATTACGTACACACACACACACACACACA
>NC_068983.1:148789592-148795571 GCF_001194135.2 Octopus bimaculoides | reverse complement strand
TATATATATATATATATATATATATATATATATATATATGCACACACACACAAACATACTTGCCGGCACACGGAAACTCGCATCTATCTATCTGTCTATCTATCTATCTATCTATCGATCGATCTATCTATCTATGCAAATGTGTGTGAAAGAGAGAGAGAGAGAGAGAGAGTACGGGCGTGTGTGCGCGTGCGAGTTCATTCGCACGCACACACACACACACATTCACATACATATATGCATATACGTATACACACACTTACTTGTAAACCTTACATATACACTGGGAACTGGTTATTGTTATCGCTTTGGGACGAAACCTTTTTAGTTAAAGAATAACGCTATTTTCTCATCTGCTGTTCTGTCTTACTGTCTATTGCTTCACTTGCTATTTCTATCTCTTACGGTATCTTTTCATTCCTTTACTCTACCACTTCCTCCCGCAACATCGTAAATTGCCTTTCTTCTGCCAAGCAACAATATCCTTCAGTTTTCAGGGTGACAGGCCCCGGAAATGTACTGGAAGTTATTTTAAGCAGAAGAGTTTGTGTTTCATTGCTCGAAGCATTTTTGCGCTACAATGGACTGCTTTCACAAAATTTATGGTGAAGATAAATAAATAAACATATTACGAACATTAATGTTTCATATATTAGAGATATATTCTTCCCCATATATTATAAATATACTCTACTTCGTAATAATATTCTTAGGTGTAAATCACAATAAAATCTAAGTAATAAAATAATATTAGCATTGCTAGCCAAAGACAAAGTTGGTAAGATGTTATTGATGTTTAGTCCCAGGACAGTCTTTACTGAACAGACTTATACTGAAAGACATTTCATTAGTGACTATCCCGTCTTTTTAGTTTTATGCATGTAGAAGCTCTCTTGTTGGTTTGAAAAGTGATGAGTTGTGAGATAGCAATTTATACTTAATACCTTATTGTTTAGGTTTGTTCTTTTACGTTCCGATAAAATACGTTTCGATCACAACACTAAGAATTCTCTTTTCTCTCCCTTGATAAAAAAGGTTGGCACAGAAACGTCAAGATTGTTTTCTTTTCTCACGGTAACTATAAATTTGCTATTATACTACATCTGGTATAAACTAATAGTCAACATAGTGACTGAGGTTGTATATGGTCACCCGAACAAGTAAAATAGCAGCTAAATCTTCCTTAAAGCACACTAGTTTCTTCAAAAGACAAGGATGCATTAAATAATGTTGTCCCATATATCCCTAACTCTCTAGAATGCATTTATTCATAGGTTTGCTGGAACAGATCGTGGTGCCAAACAATAATAGCAAGTAACAAAAGTAATACATTGAAATCCATTCAGTCTTATAAACCTTAGCGCTGGTGCTTTCCCTATAAAAGTTATTATTATCTCAACTATAGCTGATAGATTGGCAGAACCGAAAAGATTCCGGATTAAATACGTTACAGTGTTTAGCTACGACCCTTGAATTATACGTTCAAATCTTATATCCGATTCTGTTCGAAATCTATCTGGTGATCTATAAAAGATGTACTACTAGTATGCTGACATCGTTTCAAAGGACTACATTGGCTCCTATAATATCTTTCTGAGTAATCGATAGTTAACTCAAATAAAACAAATTACCGGAGCAATAACACCCACATTTTCTACATAAACTAATTCTGTGTCACGTCCAAATAAATATTAACACAAATATCAAAACAACTAAGAAGCCCCAAACCGAGGCGGATTATAATTAGAACTAGCGTATAGTTATATTTATTTTAGAGTGGATGGTTGAACTCGTCGTCTCTATTTTATCGAAGTGAAAGAAATTCTGACATATGAACACAAAACACGCAAGTAATCAAATTGCACTGATTGTCCTTGAACTGCATGGGGCATTTATATTGAATGTCTAAGAAGTGTAGTCTCATAGCTAGACTCCAGCATCAATTAATTTCAAACTAGAAGTTAAGTAATACTATTTATTACACTTGATCTCTCTTGCACAACTTTATCTTATCGCTTATAAGCTAGGTTTTCTCCCTCCACCTAAATCACTGTGTTTCAAAATGATTCTGACCTATAATCATTTTCTCACATTCGTGTTAGATATAAGTTCTGCTGAAAAGTAATACAAATGTTTTAATTAACTCCTGTGCATGACTGGCACTTATTTTATAGGAAGAGTATGTGTGTGTGTGAGGGTTAGTGGTTGGGGGGAGGGATTCGACTACTGTAATCTGAACGAAGAACGTTGAATTAGGGAATTCCATTTTATATCATAAAAACCATAACTTTTAATGCTTGAACATGGTTACAGGTTTATATGATTGTAAATTAGGGTAAAAAATAGTATGTTAGATCCCAATACTGTTACTTAATTTTTCTAAGCGTTTCAAAGCCAATTTTATCATTTATGTAGGGATTTAATTGTTGCGAGGTTGAAATTTTATTGAGGCTGCAATGTTGATCATATATTCTGTTAGAAAAGGAATTTTTTTCTTTTTAATGTAGAAGTGCCAATTGCAATCAGGGAACCTTCAAGGGGAATGAAGTTTATTTGTTAGGAATGAAGTGCAGATGAATCTCAAGTTATGACGGTGCTAAATAATATATCGATCAAGACAAGGTAGATAAAATGTATTTATCAAGAGAAAATGTGTAGCTTGTTGTTCCAGTTTCATAATTTACTGACACGTGCCGAACAATCAAGAGTTCTTATGTTTTACAGCTAAGCGTACTAAACCAGTGATTGTTAAATGTGATGTTCAAGAGAGCAGCGTACCATCCGCGATGGGATACAAAGTGGTAATTCCACAGTCGGTATTCCAGCACTGTACGAACTCAACTAGCTACCATTCACAACATAAACATTTCAGTACTAATTTTTTTTTATTATACAGCCACCATATTTTGAAGAAAAAAGAAATATAGTTGTACAAAGATATCCCAGAAATGCAAAGCAAGATTTGAACTTAGAACTCACAGACCAAAACTAAATAATCCGACACGTTTAGTTCAGCGCTCTATTGCTTCAGCAATCTGAACTAAATTTTAGAATATTAAAGAGAACAGAATAACAGAAGGTTGAATCGACAGGGTGCCGCTCATGCAGTCGAAGTGTTGGTAATTAGTATGCTGTTAAGGGCATGCAATATTTCCATGACCAAAGCACTTAACTGTCCCCAGACTCAAAGTTTTTCAGCGATCAAGAAACATTTGTTCCTTGTTAAGCAATCATTCAAGTAGTCGTGCTCTTCGAACCCACGCATCAAATACCATCAGTTGGTGATCATATCCTATTTATATTAGGAAGCAATTTATATCCTGCGGGTGTGATTTTAGTCTGAAAAAGAAACAAAATTTACAATGTGTTTTTGTTTGTTTAAATAAAATGTGTAGTCAGATATTTACTATAAATAACTGATACACAATCGATATATAATTGATCTATTATCTAATGTGATTAACTTATAGACAAATTTCAACAGTCTAAATAATTAAACTAAGCTGCTACTAAACTTAGATATTGGTCATTTGGTAAATTTGCTTGCTATTTATAAAATGCTGTCTGTGTTTTATGTTTACATCATTTCTGATTCATCGCCAGGAGATTTTAAATAAAATAAAACAAGCAAACAAGTAAACATTGATGTAGATTTTAGATTTCTCCAATCACCCATATTGAATCTCAACCCGTTCTAATATCATTTTGCCAAGTCCATCCTCTCGGGATTACATTTCTCTGGAACTTTTTCCACGCCCAATCTTTTCACTTAGCATTAAAACTACAAACAATTCAAATTGAACTGTAACCGTACTTATCTTGTACACTTATCTTACCTCACCATTCCTAATGGGAGGAGCACAATGGGGGAAGTCATCGAATCAAAATTTTATTTCTAGCTCGACTAACTTACAGTTGCAAAAGAACGGAAACGAATCCCTGAACAATAAATCTTTTGTGAAATTTCAGATTTCTGGAAATAGCTAAAATGGCGGAAAAAGTAACTCGCCCGCCTAAAGTGTCTTACAATATGTAGTGTAGACTTAGGGCGGTGAACTGGCAGAAGCGTTAGCACACCGGGTGAAATGCTTAGCGGCATTTCGTCTGTCTTTACATTCTGAGTTCAAATTCGGCCCAGTGATCTGCTCGATGCGTCCGTCGGTGGTCGGTGATATTTCATGCCAGTCGGTTTCTCAGTTGACTGGCTGGATTCCGTCGCCAGCCAAATTTCCCTGGCTTAGAAAAGACGACCGATTTCGATCGCTTAGTAAATAAGAATCGTAAAAATATTTCCGATGTAAGAATCGTAAAAATATTTCCGAAGGTTAACCTGCAGAGAAATCATTATCGATTGCTCATTGGTCTGCAGTGTGTGCGTGTCTTCTTTTCCTTTTTTTTTTTACATCTTTGTAGGGTTTTCCGTCATTCAGAAAACAAATATCATATTTGACAGCCGAGTATCGGCCATTGTTGGCACGAAGAGGCAGCAGCAGTGGGAGATGGTATATATGTCCACATTTTCGGCTTAACATCGCTTTTGCCTTTCTTTTCATCTTTCCCTTAAGTTTTATATCCATCTCTTTACACCACTATTCAATCAAGCGACCTATTCATAACAGAAGGGGGGTTGGCCAGATGGTAAAATCCCCTCTCCACATCGCTAGGGTTGTCCACAAGACTTCAGAAAAGGACATTTGACATTAGTTAAGTTGGAGTTGCCTGAATAGTGTCGAATCGAAGTAATAATACCCTATATATTCAATGAAGTTATGTGAAGTATTGATGCTAATGTCATTCTATGAAAATCATTTTCTGCCTAAATATCAAGAAATTCTTTCAATTAGGAATGAAGATCAA
This sequence comes from Octopus bimaculoides, assembly GCF_001194135.2. NCBI lineage: Eukaryota > Metazoa > Mollusca > Cephalopoda > Octopoda > Octopodidae > Octopus > Octopus bimaculoides. The sequence continues at coordinate 148,790,714 of NC_068983.1, read as the reverse complement.
CTCTGTGAATCTATTCAGTAGGTTTCTCTATTTTACAGTTGTCTTAATTTTTTTACACTACTGTGCATGTCGCTCTTTCAGTAACTAGTAGAAATTTTACTCCGATTAAGTACAAAAGGCCTTATATTATCAAAAAAGACGTCCTGGGTAATTTGTAGCATTGATGCCCTTTCCAGGGCTATTATTAACCGGAAGCTTCTCGCTTGTCAGTGTTTTCTGCCAGACTCTTATCAGTTATTGAAGGAGATATGAAGTGTCATAGAACTACACTTTATAACCCCTCATTTTGACTTCTCAAGACTGGCAGCAGTTATAAAGTTAGATCAAAGATACAAGGTTACCCTTATTAGCTGATTGGCTGTTCATTCTTTTTCTTTTCCTCCTACAGCAACAAATTTGTTCATTTGTTCGTCTATCGGTGTATTGACAGATCCTGTAGAAAGAGATGGCATTTTAATTTATCGTTTTTCTATTTATTTATTCGGTTAAGAATTTCAATGAGACAAATCAGGAAACTGTTTAAAATTACAAGAGATTTACAAAAAAAAAAAAGACATTTGAATTAAAGAACCTGCAAAAAATGAAGTCAAAAGATATGAGGGAAGAAGAAAAATATAAGAGAAACAAGACATAAATGTGCAGGGAGGGATGATAAGAGAAAGAGACAGAGTATAATGAAAGACAAATGTAAGGAAGGGAGAAAACTCAAAAGCAATAAAGATAAAGATGAGGGAAATTTTCATAGAACGTCAATTAACTTTTCAAAATTGATAGAGTAGGGGAGAGGAAGAGTGAGAGAGTGAAATGGAGAAAAAGAAAGGAGGCAGAAGGAAACGGTACTCGTTATACACAGAGAGGGAGAGAGATACAGAGACTGAGAAATAGAAGGAAAGAGAAAGAAGAGGCACATGAGTGAGAGGCATCCAGTAAGAATGAGAAAAGAACATAGAATACTAATGAAACGCAAAACATTTATAAAATGCAACAGCAAAAAATAGAGAGAGGCCAGCCAGTGGAAAAGAGAGATGACAAGGAACAAAAGTAAGAAAGATAGTGAGGGCATTATATATGTGTGTGTGTGTGTGTGTGTGTGTGTGTGTGTGTGTGTGTGTGTGTGTGTGT
>NC_068983.1:148788264-148789280 GCF_001194135.2 Octopus bimaculoides | reverse complement strand
GGCATGGGGGAGACTAAATGGTTTTATGTATGTGCGTGTTTTCTTTTTTAATTAATTGAATTCTTCCTAAAAGGGAAGTGATGTTCTTGTAACAAAAGGAACAAAGCTGCCTCACAGGAGTTTCTAAAATAAAAACGTTGCTACATGTTGAACTTTCGAAAAAACTTCAATATTTTTACGGTTCCACTTATATTTTGATTTGTAAAGTGTCTTTGCTGGTCACTGTTTCTGCAGAAAAATCTAGTTTTTCGACATTATCTCTTAAAATATTTATTCACATATTCAAGTGCGCAAATAATTATCTGTATAAATATGAGTTTATTATCGAGATAGGGAAGTAACAGATTTCAAAGAAATTGTTCAAAAGCATTCTGCTTCTGAGTGATTGTAGAAGATATGTTTACATCTGTAGAGCAGTTAACATTTATGACAGTACATGATTTTTCTTTTCTGTGCAAAAGCACCAATTTGGGCCTGTCATGTTTGTATTTGGAAAAAGTTTTGATGGAGATGTTTCTACAATATTTCTCTTGTTAGCGTTGGCATTGTATATAGCTTTAGTAACAACATCGTGTCAGTGAAAAATTGATGACAATTTTTAGGTATCTGCTGATCACATTTGTCATATGTATCACAGAAATGTAACACAATATGCATTTTCAATTGCATTTGTGGGGTTTAGATGCTTCACTATTTTTTTTTATACTTCGTTGGGTATTTTTCAATCGGAAAGTGAGGTGGCTTCACCTAGCTTTTGGATTGAAAAAATATTCTCCTTGGAATTGTGTTGTGAGGTAACAGTTGTATGTATGTATGTATGTATGTATGTATGTATGTATGTATGTATGTATGTATGTATGTGTGTATGTATGTATGTATGTATGTATATATACATATTTACAGACATTCACACATATACACACACCCATACACATATATATATATACATATTTACAGACATTTTGTTGGATGGTCGTTGACTGTTCAGGCGTTCATCCGCTCTTTGACAGGTCTTA
>NC_068983.1:148785661-148787415 GCF_001194135.2 Octopus bimaculoides | reverse complement strand
GTGACAGACCATGTCTGTCCTTGGCTGGCCTCAAATCTCACCTGCGAACCCATGGAAAACAAACCTCATCCAGCTATTCTGATTATATGTCTGTGCACATGTTTGAATGTGGTGTGTGCCAGAGGGTTTGCAAATCCAATGGGGGTCTTAAAAGACATGTTAGGATCCACAATGAGCAGAACTTACTTGCAGGTATTGGTAGTGCAAATCAGAGGTGCAATCTGTGTGGGTGTTTTCTCAAAACACTGTCTGGTTTAAAAGCCACATCAGACGCCATGAAAGGGCTAAGCTGTAGGTGCAGGAGGTGGTCAAACTTTGTTTAAGGAGTAGACAACCACCATATGTATGTGTGTACATATGTGTGTATGCATGTGTGTGTTTATATATGTATTTGCATTTATAAATGTTTCCATATTTGTATTTGCACCAATATTTATTCTTGTTTGTACGTATTTGTGTTTATGTATTTTTCACCTTTGTATATGTGCATGTATGTATGTTCGCTGATGTATATATGTTTTTCCTTCGAAATCTGTTTACGTTTCTTGTGGAATTCAAGCTGATTACTTTGTTGGTGACCAGCTCGAAGGATTTTTTTTTGATTTGAATGAAGAGAATAGCAGGAATTTGTGAATACGTAAGTAAATTAATTGGTGCATATACAAAGGTTTATTTGCACTCGTGTAATGGGTGTATATAATTCTTTAGAACACAAATGTGTGGCGACTCTTTATATACGTGTAAACAAGCGAATGTATATGTTTATTCCAAAAATATTTTAGGAAAATCCTCTTTATATTCAAAGTGTTTGAAAGTGTGAGTCTACTTTATACTTCCTAGCAATTTCCCATAATTTCTAAGGTTTTATATAAATCCATTGTTGTTTCATGAAGTGCACTTACAATATATGGTACAACTGAAAATATATAGTCTGGACAATAGAGCTGTAATTTCTGCATTAGAATATTATAGTTGTCCTTTTACGAATTTATACAATAATTTCATTTTGCCTGAGCAGTTGGTATTTACAGAAATGCATGGTTTTTGCTCATTGTCCTATAGAAGAATATCAAATACACTGTATTAGCACCAGATTGCTGATTTTATTAGAATCTTCCATCAGTATTTCTTAGTTTTAAAGCAATAGATGCATACGTTTTGTTATGCTTCAGGTATGGCTTTCCGGAAAATCCTTCCTGCTGAAAGTATTGTAGATAGTTTTTGCTACAGCGTAATATCGCACGGCGTAATATAGGTTAGTTGTAACTTAAAGACATTTTAGGACAGCTATTGGTGATATGGGTGGTATCTTCCACGTTGGTATGGTGCAATCAACATTTTTTTTTTATCACAATGTGAATGTTTGGAGGCAATCTTATCTCATTGATCAGGCATTTGGTGCTATCACATCTTTCTGAATAGCAAGAATATGGTTTATGTGCTTTATGTATGCATGTTTGTATGTACGTGTTGTTTATATATTATGTATGGATGTCTTTGTGTTTATGTGCTAGTCGTATACTTCTTTGTGTGTATATAGACACACACACACAAACACGCACACACACACACGCACACACACACACACACATATATATATATATGCATGTATGAATGAATCTGCACATTGTGAACAGATTCAAAGCGAAGTGTACTTGAAAGAAAGGCAAAGAAGAAAAAGGAAAGAGCGAGACTGTGTGTAAGAAATAAATGCAGAAATTACACACACACACACACACACACACACACACACA
>NC_068983.1:148783536-148784228 GCF_001194135.2 Octopus bimaculoides | reverse complement strand
GATCTATATATACTTACGGCGATCATAGTGTGTTAGAGATTTTATTGCAGTTGACTACAATGATGAAGATGATGATGGGGATGATGATGGCGGGGTTGGTGGTAGGTACTTGCGGTGTTAGAAGTAAGATGATGAACAAGTAATTAGTGGCAAAGAAAATTGTGTTGATGATGGGAAATACTGCTGTAATGTGGGAGGGTGGTGGTGTGTTGCATCTATTATAATTTCATGATGAAAAGTAATATATGACACGGGAAATAGAAAAATGAAAAAAAAAAAAAGTGTGCGGGGGTGCTGCCCGCTCCTTATAAAATATACATCACCGTATCACACCAATAATATAAATGATAAAAGCCTAAAGTCGCAGTCAATAATATCAACTTCAGTACTTGGCCGTAATATGTTTGTGTTCATCCCAGGGTAAATTGTGTATGGTCTATTTCATGCCCGCGATCTGCTGCTGCTACTACTACTACTACTACTACTACTACTACTACTACTACTACTACTACTACTACTACCACTACTACTGCTGCTGCTGCTGCTGCTGCCGCTGCTACTACTACTACTACTACTACTACTACTACTACTACTACTACTACTACTAATAATAATAATAATAGTAATGATAATAATACCACCACCACCACCAGCACTACTGTTGCTACTGCTGCTGCTTTGAACAGTTATTA
>NC_068983.1:148782074-148783147 GCF_001194135.2 Octopus bimaculoides | reverse complement strand
ATATATGTGTGTGTGTGTGTGTGTGTGTGTGTGTGTCTGTCTGTCTGTGTCTGTCTGTCTGTCTGTGTCTTTGTGTCAGCGTTCATCGTTCACTACTGCTTAACGTTCGGTTTCGTTGTGTTTACGTCCCCATAACTTAGTTGTTCGGTTAAGCACTATAGAATAATAATAATAATAATAATAATAATAATAATAATAATAATAATAATAATAATAATAATAACAATAATAATAAATACGTATTGGGCTCGATTCATTCTACTAAAAATTCTTCAAGGTGGTGCCTCAGCCTGGCCGCAATCTAATGGCTAAAACAAGTAAAAGATAAAAGATAAAGCTATATATTTATATACATACACGTACACACGCTCTTTTTGCACTAATTTTGATGTGAAATCTTATGTTGAAACTGTTGCATTTTGCGAGGGTGTTTCACATTACCGAAAAAAAAGGCTTACTGATTGCGCTGATTGTAAGTTTTATTATGAATTCAATATTTTGTGAATAAAATATATTAATTGATTAATTGGTTTAACAAAGTTTTTCCATTACAGTCTGTGATCTTCTTGATGACATGTGCTTCTCTTATACTGTTTTCACACTATCACGCAATCCTTGGTTTTAGTACAACGTCAAATAGCATCATGAGAGCGAATGTCCTTTGTTGGGCGGAAGTGACACAGAAGTGAATTTAAGTTTAATGATGAAAGCAGGAACTAGGAGTGGAGGTGGTCTAAGCTAATGAGGTAGGGGATAGGTGATTAGCGAGTTTATTTTTTACCTCTGTAACTAGAGGAGTTTCATAGGTCCTCTGTTTAAGAAACCCCTTAACTACAATCAAATCATTGGAAATATTCAATATCGATTGTTTAATGTATGTATGTATGTATGTATGTGTATGTGGATGTGTGTGTATTATGTATGTAAGATCAGTTATGTGTCATAATAAGCAATTTATTGTGTGACATACATTATATAAATAAATATACCCGCTCTATTACTTATACTAAATATGCTTTTATTTATGACTTAATGAGCACCTAATAATATTATATATATATATATATATATAT
>NC_068983.1:148779190-148781948 GCF_001194135.2 Octopus bimaculoides | reverse complement strand
TTCCTGATGATGCGTTGTAGTTAAGCTGCCGATAGCACTTGGAACATCCAATGTAGAGGTTAGTTCCAAACAACGACAACGGTGAAAGATACATATGGGTCAAATGATATAGACCTTCATTTATCATAATTTCTTATGTATTTATGTACACCCCCCCACACATGCATGTACACACATACACACACACACATACACACACACACACACACACACAAGCACACAAGCACAGAACTATGAATAGGAAACCAAGGAATTAGGCATCAAATTTAGTGTTACCTGGTTTACCTTTGAAAGTCTTGTTATGATTGAGACTGTGCCATCTCCATTGTAAAGAATTCTATTCTTTATATGTAAGCGATTAGCATGTACAGTTATTTGAAGACGGGTGGCAATATGCAAAAGTTCGTAGATGCTCCCTTACAGGGAGCTAAACCAAAACTGGGAATGTTTGTTAAAAGGTAAAGATCCCCTTCTGTCACGAATAACATTGAGATTGCCCCTAAAAAGTTCCGCTCGGACACAAGAGCAGGTAAGGTTTTTTTGTGGAAAGCAAGCAGTCACCCATGCATACCAGTCTCCCGTCTCCCGTCTCCACGCCATCGATTTTTATGCAAGGGAAAGGCAAAGGCCAATACATTTCTACAACTGAGTGAACTGAAATAAAGTGTCTTGCTCAAGAACACAACATATAGCTCGGTCCGCAAATCGAACTCACAACCTCACGATTGCAAGCTCGATGCTTTAACCACTGAGCCATGCACCTTCACACTGTCTGTAAGAGTTGGCAACAACAGAAGTTTGTAAATTCTGTAGCTACTTGCTGATTGATAAGTAATGAGTGAATGGGCGATATGGTTTAAGACTCACGTATATGTTATATGTTAAGTATGTTACAACAGACGACATAATTAGATTGTCGACGATGACTAGGACAGATTTGATAGAGATTGACAGCTTGGTGTGAGACTGAAGAATACGATGGTGTGTTTATATATTCAAATATACATACACGCACATCTCTCTCTGTCTCTCCCCTCACACACATACATGTACACGCGCGCGCACACATATACACACACATGTACATATATAAATAACGAGAGAAAGAGAGGGAGAACAGTTAGTACATGTATTCGGTGAGAGTACTAGCTTCATCATGGTTGTATTTGTGCTAATTCTGTCTGTCTTTCTGTATCTATCTATCTATCTATCTATCTATCTATCTATCTATCTATTCCTGTGTGAGTAAGTGTATGTGCGAGTATGCATGTAATGATGCATGTGCATATCTGTGCTTGCTCGCTTGCGAAAATGTAACACATATCATGAACTTAATGAACGAAGCACTCAGTGATTCCAAGCAGAATGCTGAGTCATTTCATACTGCCTCAAACTATCATTGAAATTGTTTCATTACACACACTTCTTTACCTACTCCTCCTCCCACTTTCTTTATTCAACCCCCTCGCACACACACATACACACACACACGCACACACATATACACACACACACACACATACACACACACACACACACACAGAGAACTGGAAATCTTTTACCTCACCTTTTCTAACTTCTACATCGTCATCTAATTTTTACTTCATCTTCACTTGATCCACCACTCATACTTTCACTCACAACTCTTCTTTCTTCACTTCAACTATTTTAACGTTTATACTACTACAAATTCTCTACTCACTCACTCACTCACTCACTCACTATTTCACACATTCCCTACTTACTTTCTCACCTGTCGCTACTCTATTTGAATTTTTATACTCTGTAGTACTCCTTTCCTTCTTCTACAGTATCACTCACTTTCTCTCTTAATTCTCTCTTATACATTACTCCTTATACTCACTAACTTCCATGTTCACTTCCCTCTCTAAATATATCTCACTTTCTCTCGCTCTTTTCAATTTTCTCTCTCCACGTCTTTCTGTGCCTCTCATTATTTCTGTATCTCTCTCGGTCTCTCTGTCTCATTTGCTTACTTTTTTTACTTACACTCCCTCCCCCTTATCTCTTTCTCGCTCACTCCCTCTCTGGTCTATCATATTGTAACCGCCTCCCCCTTTATTTTGTCTATAATAATCATATAATAAACATTTTCTATTGCATCTTCCCCATCGCACTTTCACTTTCACTTTCCTTCCACTCTTCCCTGTCTCTTGTTTGATTTTTTCTTTCTATATCTCCTTTCATCTTCTCACAATATCACACGCACTGTGTCTCATAGATACCTGTTCTTCTAAAACACATTCACACATATTAATTACATACACTGAACCGCACAGAGAAACATTATCTAGGTAATACACGTTTATACGCACACACGCCTACCAATTACACACACACACACACACATACACACACGCTCAAACACACACTCACGGGTATATATGTGCACACACACACACACACACACACATACACACACATAGAGTAATACAGTCAAATGCAAACACAATATATACGCCATAACAAAGACACAAAAACACAAGCGCACACTAATTAACACAATCTATATCTATCCATCTATCTATCTATCTATCTATCTATCTATCTATCTATCTATCTATCCGTCTATCTTTTATTCTACCTATCTGTCTATCTATCTATCTATCTATCTATCTATCTATCTATCTATCTATCTATCTATCTATCTATCTATCCATCCATCCATCTATCTATCTATCTATCTATCTATCTATCTATCTATCTATCTATCTATAACGTATCTATCTATCTATCT
>NC_068983.1:148774091-148778366 GCF_001194135.2 Octopus bimaculoides | reverse complement strand
CTTCTTCTTCTTCTTCTTCTTCTTCTTCTTCTTCTTCTTCTTCTTCTTCTTCTTCTTCTTCTTCTTCTTCTTCTTCTTTGATATACACTATGTGTCTCCTCAAAGTGGTAACACACGGGACTGAAACAGTTCTCAAGAATCCTAGCGTTGTTTTCTCTTGCTCGATAACATCATCATCATCATCATCATCGTCATCATCATCATCATCATCATCATCATCATCATTATCATTGCTACTCTACTTCTGTTTGTTGTCATTGTTATCCTGTCTGTTGATGAGAGCGAAATTGCGGAATCGTTAGCAAGCCGAGGTCTCATCTTTGCCTTTCATGCTTTCAAGATCGATACAATAAAGTACCAGTCAAGTACTGAGGTCGATGCAATCGACTACCCCTTCCCTTAAAATAGGTGACCTTGTGCCAAAATTTGATATTCTTATTGCTAAAAGTGGAGAGATCGCAGAATCGTTAGCACATCGAAGGAAATGCATAGCGGAATTTCATGCTGCTCTTTATGTCGAAGTTAACTGTAGCTTTTATCCTTTCGGCATCGATAAAACGAAAGTACCGGTCACGAACTGGGGTCGATACATACATCTGCAGTTACTCTATCCAGATTATAAGTTCAGGTTTATATCTGTAATTATTGGGATATGTAACACATTGCCTAAATACCAATCTTGAGAAATTAGGCTTCTCAAAATCAGAAAGGAGAAGCTTATTCGAAGACTACAGATCCAATCCGTCACTGGAACTGTAAAAATCTGTATAAAACTTTCCAGAAGTTTATCATTTAAATATATACGAGTATGTCTAGAGATGCAACTATATGCATGAGAATACATACATAAAGCAAAACATACAAATCTGCACATATATATATACATACATATATACACATACACATACATGCATACATACAAGCAAAAATATCCTGTTGATGTTGAAGTTCTAATAAAGGAGCCTTGAATCTATGTTAGAAACCGGCTCCTTCTCTGTTGCCAAGAAAACTTGGAATAAAACTGAACAATGATGTATATATATATATATATATATATATATATATATATATATATATATATATATATATATATATATATATATATAGACATATACATACATACATACATACATACATACATACATACATACATACGAGTAGAATGCGTACATTCAAATACATAAATGCGTCTATATACACTCAATATAAAATAGGGTACATTTAAACACAAGAGAAAACTGCCTTCATCAGGCAGGTTTTACACGCTAGAAGAAGCAGTCAAAACGACTAAAACCACAGTTAAGAGCAATCTTCAAAAGGAATGAAAAATAAAAAAACTTTTACCTTCTTATTTTATTCCGATCAGACCTAGGTTTCTAAATTTTTTTAGCAAATAAAATAATTTGTTAGGCGAATTTTTCATCAGTGACCGTGCCATAACACTAACATATAATTAAGAGACGATTAACACGTGTCACTTCGTTATACATTAACATTTTTCAAATTCACCGCGCAAGCGCAGTTTAATTCGGCAGTAAATGATTAACTACCGAATTGATCTTTTAAAAATCGCCAAAATCATATACGTGATATATATATAGGGTAGTGTGTTTTTTTTTTATAGAAATTTCACTACCAGTGGCCTAGCATGTATAAAAAGTCAATAGACAACATATTCTCAATATAAAATAGTGTACATTAAATACAAGAGAAAACTGCCTTCAACAGGCAGTTTTTATACGCTAGAAGAAGCAGTCAAAACGACCAAAGTCACATTTAAGAGCATCTTCAAAAGGAATGAAAAATAAAAACTTTTACCGTCTTATTTTATTCCGATCAGACCTAGGTTTCTAAATTTTTTTAGCAAATAAAATATTTTGCTAGGCGAATTTTTCATCAGTGACCCTATATATATTTTACGTCTCTATACATATAGACACAAGCCGTTCTAACTGTATGAGAAGACTGATTAAGTGTCAGATACATAAGATAGAATAATATGATGCAAAAAAGATAGCAGTGATAGAATAATATAAGATTTCGACAAAGAGATGAGAGATAGTATTAAGCAAAGTTTAGAATTATTAAGTATACTAGTAATGAATTAAGTGCGAACTGAGAAAATAGTAAAAAGAAAAATGTAATATATGTAAAATGTAAAATATCTTGTAGGGATAACAGTTTTCTCTGACATAGGCCTTCAAAACAAATTTTTTTGAACCAAAATTCACGAAGGGTTTTTAACATTTAATGACTTCATAAGTTTTTGATTTGAATTCATAATACTATAGCATCTTAAACAATATACATAAGAAATTAACGTACGCTATGTGTGAAAAAAGAATCACGTCGTAAATGGCGTTCTTTGTCTGCATCGCACAAATGTGCCTTTGATAAGGCGTTTTCCAAGACACCTTTTACTGTTTCGGGCTCCAGTTTTCTGATTGCGTCTGGAATAATTTTCTTCGGCTGTTGGAGCATCTGGCGTTTGTTAACATAAACTCTGTTACTGACATAAACTCATTGGATTAAATTAGAAGTCGTGAAATCTGGAGAACGCAGTAATCTGCTTATGTCGCTACCGCAGGACTTATTACACTCTCAGAAGTTTGGCTGAACAGTTGGGTTGTGGCCTTTGCTATTTAAGTTGTCGTTCCGATCTGTTAGAACCTCATGTCTTGTATACCTTGCACTGTTGGGAGTGAAACATTTTCGGTAATTGACCGATATTAACTCTCCTGTAACAGTTAAAGCATTCCCAATGTGATCTTCGAAAAAGCAAAGTCCGTTCATTTCATCCGACGTTACCTCACATCAGACCTTCTTTTTAATGGGATGCAATATCTTTTGGTGAATTGCCCAAGGAATTTTCGAACCTCAACCCTAGCTGTTTTGTTTATTAAAGAAACTATTCATATGAAAATGTGCTTCGTCTAACATTATTAGCTGTGCATAAATTCGAGATGTCCCTTTGTTAATTCTTGAAATCTGTCTGCATAATGCATCTATGGACATAATCTGGTGGCGTCAACTGTATTTTATACGGAAACAGGCTCAAGGCTTTAAGAAATCGCCGGAGCAATGTTCGAGAGACTTTAATCTTTTCAGACCGTCTTCAAGCTTGTGTAAAGATCTTCTGCAACACTGTCTCTTACACACTCAACTATACCTTTGTTCCTAACCGAATGAGGTCAGTCTCATCGTGGGTTCTTACTTATGAAACCCTGATCCTGAAAATGGCAGTCAAACATCTAATCATTGACTCACTCGGAGAAAATCTCACGCCATATTAGCGACGATATGCTTGTTGGCTCAGAATTACTGATCTTTGCTTAGTGAACAGTTTGCGTTTACTATTCGGTTGTGAATTTTTCCATGACTAGTGTCGAAGGGCTTGGTAAAATCTATTTAGTCCACATACTTAGTCTTGGAATGTCTTAATGATTTTCGATGGGTCCAGTTCTGACACTCCGAAAGAACTACTAACAATCTGATGGCGGCGAGCAAACAGAAATTTCAAAGTCAACGTTTTCCTTGTAAAAAATTAATAGATATGTACTCTACTAAGAATATTGAGCGTAATGTGAAATTGTGTTTATGCCGTAAAAACAAACAGTACTGGTCGAAAGTACATCAGCCGAAAGACAAATTAGACAACAAAATATGAATTTTTGAAACAGCTTATTGTAATTCAAAAATTGCAATAACTAATTATAAAACGAGATATTTTTTCAGTTTATTTTCAGAGTAAGAAAATAAATGTAATTACAAGAATATATTTGAAATTATCAGAAAATAAATATTTATTGAAATAGAAAGTTCAACTGCGTTCGCTGTCAGGTAGCTCAGTGATCAACTTTGGAAAGAAAAGAACATAAAACCGTCGACAAAATGCAAACCTGTACCGAGCAGTAGTACGGTTGGGTTGTGTCTTCTGAATTTTGCTGAGACCCATACTCTGTATCGCTGACACAGCAAGAGATTCTAATATATCAGTAGTTGCACCAGCGACAATCTAGAATGAAGAATCGGATCTGCACTGTATGAGGGGACACATGATCCGTATGGCCGGCATCACTTTAGATTACGAGTGAAAGCGAAACAGATATGTATAAGAGTGCGTGTTTGTGCTTGCGTGCATGTGCTCATGTGTGTGTATTTGAATGTGTGTGTGCGCGTGTGTGTGTTTATGTTTATTCACTTAGTGTGTTGAACTGCGTCGTTTATATATATATATATATATATATATATATATATATATATATATATATATAT
>NC_068983.1:148765583-148770583 GCF_001194135.2 Octopus bimaculoides | reverse complement strand
ATTGTGTGAGTGGGACTTGCTTTCGTGCGTGCGTGAATGTGCTTGACAATACTGCTAATAAATTTTTTCGTTATGAACTCGTATGAAAATAATTATATACATGCGATTGCTGTGTTTAGTTATTGTGTTGTGTGTGTGTGTGTGTGTGTGTATGTGTGTTGAGTGTGATATTTGTGAATTTCTCATATATGAAGTCATTTTATCTAATGAACATGCGTGTTTCTTTGTACACACACACGCGCACACACACACACACACACACACACACACACACACACACACACACACACACACACACACACGCACACCGTCCAAGCTTGTATACATGCACACCACACCTGCTCGGGCAAAGGTCACTCATATACATACACACATACGTGTGTGTGTGTGTGCATGCGCCCCATGTTTTGTGTGTAACTGTGTATCAGTTAATTATAATAATTAACATATTACCTACTGATATTTATTTGGTCAAAAACAAAGCATGTAGAAAGGCCATGGCAAGTCGTGGACGCAGCAGGGTTCAATTTCCTGGTGAAGCAGTTTTTTCTCTATTTACACTATTAACCATCTGAAACGGGCATAAATATCGACCCTCTGTTTCACTTCTAAACTAGGGAGACATTTTTCGTTTTTGAAACAAAATAAAGACTTATTCAGTGTCTACCTTAATGAAAACTTAATGTCAGTTCAATGCAGGTGCTTTGAACGAAGTTACTTGTTATAATCGGACTTCACTGACTAGCACAGACGTCACCTTATTACGATCGACGTCAGAAATACAGTCGATGTACGAGTGACCCGCTGAAAGCATGTAATCAAAGGTTTATATTAACAAATAGCGATGTAAAATATAGAAGTAAAACAAGTATTGGGCCAGTTTAATACACCCTAAAATTATGTGTCGTTTTTGTCTTAAACGACAATAAATGTTTGAAATGTTGGCACAAAGCCAGCGATTTCAGTGAGGTTTCAGTCGATTGAATCGACCCCGAAACAACAACAATAATAATAATAATCCTTTCTATTATAGGCACAAAGTCTGAAATCGCCAACCAGACTACCGACGACAAGCGCCAACCTTTTCGCTAACACTTTGGCCTAAATCTAAAACTCTGTGTTCAGCAGAGTTATGGGCTGAAAGTTCCCTAGCACCTCCACATTGTCGGCATCCTTTCGTAGCAGTGTTATCACTAACAGCACTAAGAATTTTCCCGTTCTGCTGCCAGTTACTGCCAAGACGCAGCCAAACAAATCTGGCATGAATACATAGAATTCGTAGGGAAGACTATCCAAACCGGGTGATTTGTGACTTGTGCATTTCAGTGGTTGCAATCGGCCTATCGCAGAATCTCGCGTCCGTTACCGAGAGCCGTGGTAGGCCGTCCAGGTACGAAGTAAAATCCGCTACCGCAGTCGACTCATCACCCCCACCCCGCCTCAAACAGCCACGGAAAGTGCTGCTGGAATGCCACATACATCTGCTCAGATCCGAGTAGCATGCACCCGTCTTGATCCGTCAAAGACTCGATCGAGGTTTTGTTTCCACGTTGCTTCCCTACCGTTCGGGCCCATCGAACTGCTTTAGTTCCTTCGTGTTTTAGCGCACGAGCCTTAGCTTTGACAACGCACCCTTCGTGGTTCGCTTCAAAGAAATGGTCAAAGGCCGTTCTCGCCGCTAACACGTCGGTAACGATACCTTTTCTAGTTTGCTAACTAGTTCTCCCTCTAATCTATTTCTTTTTATTGCTAAATATTTGCTAAACGATATCGATTCTACTCTAATCTCTCTCTTCAGAGCGACCCACCACCGGTTGTTGACGATGACCCCCGTCAACTGCCGCTTAACTAGTTTGCTGATATGGTTCCTGTAGTCTTTCCGAGTCTGTAAGGACGCATTCAACTTCCAGTAACCGGATCCCTGTTTACGGGTCCTATCTGAATCGACTGAGCATATCACAAATTTGTGATCTGTGTAGCCTACTGTGGACTACCTATGGTATCCCTGTCCTCTGACCTAACAAATGCTCTTTCTAAATACGTTCTGGATGACCCGCTGTGGTTGAACCATGTCCACACTGGCACATCAGGGAAATCCAGTGGATACCTGTCAGAAAGCTAGAACTTCCTGAGCCGGTTTTCGAGGCTTTTACACCCACTTCTACTATGTACTAAACCCACACAGTCTTTCTGTGCGTCCAAAATACTATTCCAGTCCCCAACTAGTACTCAAGTGCGAGACGTTCTCAAGAATGTTTCTAGACGCCTAAAGAAATCTGTCCTTCCAGCTCCTGTTGGGGCATAAACCACCTCCATTCTAAAGGTGCCACCTTCGCTGCCATTCACGTCCATAATAATAATAATAATAATAATAATAATAATAATAATAATAATAGTTTCAAATTTTGCCACAAGGGCAGCAATTTTGGGGAGGAATAAGTCAATTACACCAACCCCAGTTCACAACTGGTACTTATTTTATTGACCCCGAAAAAATGAAAAGACAAAGTTGACCCCGGCGGATATCAAGAATGATAATAATAACTATAGTAACAATAATAATAATGGCTAACAATTTTGAAGGAAGTGAACATCGATTCAGTGCAGGACGGGTACTTTATTTTATCGACCACGGAGAGATGTAAGTTGAAAGTGCTCACAGACCTTTTATCCCTTCTGTATCGATAAAATATTGTATTGCTCTTAAAAAAAGTTATCAAGTATTCAATTACTCTTTAAAAAAGCCATTTTCTAAATAAGTAACGGCGTGAAATATTTTCATCAGTGCTTGCTTATCAAATACTATTCAAAGTTACGTAACCGCTCTTCTTACATGAACTCTCTGACTGCTTGTTCAAATGACCATTCACCTCTGGAATCTTTTAGTTAAATTACAGTGTAAGGGGAATATAAGTATGTTGGACTACAAGGCAGGAGATTCAGAAGTATTTAGACAAGGAGAAATGAGAAAGGTTGCAGTTGAATCGAGAGGAAGTAGAAAGTGAAGGAAAAAAGCAAAAGAAGAAATGACAAAGTAACGGAAAAAGAAATCGAAAAGTAGAGGGAAACATATTTGATAAGCTCCGATTTTTAATTTAGTTAAGAATCTAATCCCTGTGATTTATGAATAAATACATGCACGCGCATACACACATACCTTATATAGATATGCATATTCTCTATCCCGCCTCTCTCTCTCTCTATAAAATATTATATTATATTGTTTGTGGTAAGAACCTTACTTTTCAGCCACATGGGTTCAGGTTCTGTTCCATTGTGTGGCAGGTCGACCAAAGCCTGGTGAGCGGATTTCGTAGACGGAAAACTTAAAGAAGCCTGTTGTGTGTGTGTGTGTGTGTGTGTGTGTGTGTGTTTATGTTTATCCCCCACTACCGCTTGACAACAAACGTCGGTTTTGTTTACGTCCCCGTAAATGAGAGGTTCGGTAATAAGGGACCATTGGTAAAAATAGCAGGTTTAAAAGTAAATACTGGAATCGATTTGTTCGATTAAACCTTTCAGAGAGGTGTCCCAACATGGCCACAGTCCAATGACTGAAACAAATAAAAAAATAAATGTGTGTGTGTGTGTTATAAAATTCGCATTGAGTGGAAGATTAATTATCGCTTTCAGGTTCATTCAACCAGCTGCGTAAGCCGTCAGCCGAAGATTACATTCCCACTTAAAACGAATTATATAGTAAATTTGAGTCCTCCGAATATGAGTCTCCTTATCAATAAATTTTCTCTTGTTATTCCCAAACTTACACTTCCTATTTCTATTTAACATACACATACACACACTTACGTAATGAAATGGTAGTGTAATGTTGTATGTATGCATATAATGCACACACACACAGCATAAAAGCAGAAAGCCATCACATATTTATATTTTGTACACAACAGTTGTTTCGCTAAGATTAACACCACTAAATGTAGAATTACATAATTGCAAGGCATAATTAAATTAAATTAATTTAATGTAATTTGAAAACTGCACTTACCAATATCATCATCAATAATAATAATAATAATAATAATAATAATAATAATAATAATAATAATAATAATAATAATAATAATAGTAAAGCGAGTAGTTTTAAATATATTGAGTCAGAGAAAACACCGAGTAAACATAGACAGCCTCTACGTCACTCTACCCACCATTCTTGATACATAGACCATACAGTATAAAACCGTTGGAGGATGACAGCTGCACCAGCCGCCTACTGTTTGGGGCGTTGGCCTCAAAATGGTAAGGCCGTGGGTACGACTCCATCATAAAACGACGTTTTGGGACACGAAAGAGCGTATTGGAATATGTTGTACTAGACATACTTCTAGAACGATGTAACTGTCGTAGTTGCATGGCCATAGAATGCTTTTCATCAAAGATGTATACAGTCAAGATTGTGAAAGGCCAACGGCATTTATCGTTTTCTATCCAAAAGGGTTTATAACTCAGAATTTACACGCTATATGTGCTTCGAGATTCCCCGTTCAAAGAAAAGAATTATTTCACGTTCTCTCGAAAGTTTATGAATTCTTATGATGTCTAAAACGGAGAGAGTAATTCGAAGAATTGGTTTGGTGCAATAGTATAACACCTGCCATTTTTACATGAAGATGTGAGTTCGTGTCTAACGGGTTGCGTTTGACTTTTCCTACCCGAAGCGCTTCTAACCCAATATTTACACGATATATTTATAGCTTTCTGTGTTTCAGGACCCACCGTTGCAAAAACAAAAATTGAAAATAAAGAAAAGAAAGAGAATTATTATACATCAAAATAACAGCGAATATAACCATTTTGTTGAAGCCAGAGACAATACATAATTTAATGCTTAAGCTTATCCTGCTTCGATGACAGTGATTTTTCTTAGGAATTATAACTATGGTTGAAATGGAAGGAGATAGTCAAAAGGAGATAGAATGTGTGTGAGCGAGCGAGAGAGAGGGAGAGAGAGAGAGGGAGAGAGGGAGGGAGAGAGAGGGAGG
>NC_068983.1:148764033-148765573 GCF_001194135.2 Octopus bimaculoides | reverse complement strand
AGAGAGAGAGAGAGAGAGAGAGAGAGAGAGAGAGAGAGAGAGAGAGAGAGAGAGAATCAAAAATTCTAAAGTTGGTAACGGTCAGAGTTTGTGAAGAAAGTAGAATAATTATTAGTTTTCCCGCTAGGGAAAATATAAAATTTCCGACATGTTCTTGTTCATAAATAATACAAGCAGTAATATAAACATAAAGCTATAAAATTGCGACAATGTTGTTTGTACGTGTGTGTTTGCAATTTCATTTATACATACATACGCACATACATACATACATACATACATACATACATACATACATACATACATACATACATACAGTTAGATGTTGCAAGCAAGCATGTATCTGATACACACACACACACACACACACACACACACACATTTACACATATGAATATATATATGTTCTTCCATGCATTTACTTTTGTAACATTATCAGTTTTGCGAGATAACGCTCAACCATATTCAGTATATTTATCTGCCGATTTTCTAGATGGGCATTATAAGTTAAAACACACGTACAAACACACGTACAGCACACGCATACACAGTTACATCATGTATATATATATATATATGTCTGTGTGTGTCTGTGTGTGTGTGTGTGTGTACACGCGCATATATAAAGATACATACATACAAACACACACACATTAACACGAATATATATATATATATATATATATATATATGATATTTATGTATAGGAAACATCTGAATCCCCGTAACACTGGACAATTACTAATTCGTAATAACATTGGAAGAAACATGAATCAAACAAAACCAATGAATACTCGCACACCTAGTCATACACGCATACAAAACACACACACACAGACACAGACACACACACACACACACACACACACACAGACACACACACACACACAAGTACATAAATCACATAAAAATAGCATGCAATTGACAAGCATACAGATAAGAAAGCTCACGTTGTTTTCTATACGTGCGCCAACGTTTCCTTCTGTCTTTCTTTTTCAATGTCTTTATTCACAAACACACATTCACTAACACGCACTGACTGTCACACTGTCATTATCTGTTCCTGTTTCTCTCTGTCTCTGTCTCTCTCACGCACAAGCACTTACACGCATAAACGCGCACTCATTGTCACAGACATAGACTGTTTCTCTTTCCTTTAACTATCTCCATCACTCATTTGTCACAGGTATCCCAAATGCGAGCGCTCACTGACATACACACGCACATACTGACCCTAACAAACATTTCTCTCCATGTACACACACACACACACGCACACACACACACACCACACGTCACGCACAAATATTGCAACACATAACAGATTAACTACTTTCGTATTTACTTTCTGTAGATACAACACACCCCGGAGAATTCAGACAAAGTATTGGAAAAATGGAAAAAAAACAAAACTATTTTCCAGTTCGTGATGAAATACAAACAAACGGACTGTTGACAGGAACGATTGCTCCTTCAAATAATCAATATATTTGATGCTACTTTATAAACAAAGCAATCTTCTTTGTTTTTATATATATAT
>NC_068983.1:148762177-148763742 GCF_001194135.2 Octopus bimaculoides | reverse complement strand
ATATATATATACATATATACACATATATGTTGCTTTTTACTACGTAATTATAACTGATCCTTCATATTTTGTTTCATATACAAAACAAATGAAAAAAGATACGATGAATGGTTTGTATTCAGCCACTGCAAATATTTGGAGATGTAGACGAGCTGTTTGGAGGTAACAGACGTACGATTAAGAGCTACAGAGTTCGCATTCTACCTCAAGCACTGTAATATATCTTTTTCATATCACATGTAGCCTCAAATCAGCCGAATAACCAAACGTTCATCTATACAATAAATATGAAATAACGAAGCTTTACTAGGAGCACCTAAGAATAGGGCAGTATCACTTCAGGCAATAGGTCAAACTTACCAACCAACAAGTTAAGCTCAGTCAAAAAGTTAGGTCATTTAGCCAACAATCGTTTCTGCCCTCAAACCAACAAGTTACCATCTCAAACCAACTATTTAGTCTATCTGCGCCAACAAGAAGGTCCTTGTAGTTAAAATGCTAGCCCATGTAACCATCTATTGTGCCTCATCAGATATCAGGGAAGGGTATACGTTGTGAGACTAACTGCTAGAGTTAACGACTAGATATCCTACTTCATGAAACTGTATTCTATCACATGGGTGCTCAACCGAAAGAAAAGAGCCCTACATATGTATCTGTGAGTTTAAATGACTATCTTGTAGTGTGTAATTTTAATATGCATTATTTTGCGCGTTTTTGCTCCTGGGAAACTATAAATAAAAAGGTCTAAGCTACAAATTGTTAATACAAATATTTATCCCCTAGAATGTATGTTGAATACACAGTTTTTTGTTTGTACACAACGTACACATACGCAATGAAATACACACATATACATATAACTTGACACAGAACAATGTATCTTTCTCCATCCCTCCAATTTTACTTTATTTCCTCTACACTTTTTCCTTCCACGAATCTGAAGAATAACATACGCACGAAACGTCAAAAACAAAACTTTAGTAAACTCTCATTCAGCATCAAGATCTATTATACATTATTTTCACTTTGTCGTTCTTGTTCATATTTTTGTTGTTAATTTCGAACTCACACACGCGCGCGAACACATTGTGAAGATCAAAGTGAATGGAAGTGGTTAATAGGTTTGTCTCTACTCCAAGTATATTCTTAAACTTGCTTTAAAATGGTGACCATATTATAACATACATACTCATGCACATGTACACACGCACACGCACGTATCAAAGATAGTGGATAAGCGGAATCGACAGGACTAGAGAAAATATTTTGCTCTACTTAATTACGACCCTTCGCGTCTTTAAGTTATCTTCGACTGATCCCAAACCTCTAAAATCAAGAGAGATGATCACTGGTTGATGGGTACCTCGATTTTAGAAAGGCGAAGCAAATATATATTAACATTAATTTCATTCTAGGAAGTGTGTGAGTATGTTTATATATCAGCAGGCCTCAAGAGACGCATTCGTGTCCATAAAACATGATTAACACTTTATATTACTGAACCGTCATTTATCGTTCACGGCTAAAGAATCCATCATATATATATATATGTATATATATAT
>NC_068983.1:148758890-148762167 GCF_001194135.2 Octopus bimaculoides | reverse complement strand
TATATAAAGTTTCAATGATATATATAAAGGTTCAGTAATATATATCTATATATATTTATATATATATATATATATATATATACATTTTTCAAAGCACTTTCCCTGGACAGAATACTGCAGGCAAAAAGCGTTTAACAACACACATTCATTAACTATGTGAAATCGATAATGTATATGTGTGAACATATGAGGAATACAGCAACTAAAGCTTGAGGTTTGTGGAAACGTAGCAACGCATTAAAGGATTTATGAATTCCATTCAAAAGTTCTTATTATTCTATATTCATCCTATGCTATAGGGGCAACAAACTCATAACTTTCCCATCAAATTACTTTGGAAGATGGGAACAATATGCGGTAGCCGGAATAAATAACATAGGACTTTTTCATGAGCGCACCCAAAAAGGTTTCACATAAACTGACTTAAAGGATATATCAACACATATATACGCAAGCGTGCACGCACGCACGCACGCAAACACGCATGCACACGCACACACACAAAGAAAAGAAGTTGAAAATACATTTTAAGAAAATGTATTCACATTATTAAACCCGATTCACGATTTTCATCATTTCTAAAAGTAGTGAAATATGGCGAGTCTTTGATCGAAAGTTCTACCTGTCTGAGTTTACACTTGGTTGCTTTTCGTTTCTTTGAAAAGCAACCGAGCATGTGAAACTGGTTAATTGTAAATAACTTTTCTTTGTTTTGTACTTGTTCTCACGCGATTCGGCATGCTGTTTTGCACAAACACAGTAATATAAACGGATTCTCGAGGATATACGTTTTCATTGGGTAAATATATTAACTGGTAAGCATTCTGCAGTCACTAGTACTAGTCAAACAGTGTGACAAGGTTCGCTCTTTAAATCATAAATGCCCTCCATTCGACAGACTTCTACAGTTTCTGTTTACCCAGATAGAGCAGTATGTCGACCTGGAAAGGACGAAGAGGCCTATGGAAAAGAAAACAAACACACCGAAGGGCTCTTATTGTCGAGCAAACTTCTGAACTTAGCCATAGATGTCTCTATAACAAATTCACGACTATATTGGGTTGGCAAGAAAGTAATTTCGTTTTTCGCAAATAGAGAGTTACTATTTTTTTAATGACTTTTGTCAATTTTATGATTTTTCGCTTTTGACATCTGATAGTCGTTACTTTTAGCTTACTTTAGAAGCAAATTGCGTGTAATTTTGTTTACAGCTGTTAGTTCAGTGTCAATTTTAACATGGAGTGCAAAAAGGAACATTTTCGTCATATTTTGCTTTTTTATTTCCGTAAAGGCAAGAAAGCTGCTGAGGCTCACAAAGAGATATGTGAAGTTTATGAAATTGATTGCTTAACAGAACGCACGTGTCAGAAATGGTTTTAAAAATTCCGTTCTGGAGATTTTTCACTGAAAGATGACCAACGTTCTGGTCGACCTACTGAAGTTGATGATGACCAAATCAAAGCAATAATTGAATCTGATTGTGATATAACTATGCGAGAGATTGCAGAAAGGTTAACTGTATCACATACAACTATTCACTTAAAATGAAAATCACTTAAAATGTTTTGGACTCGTTAAGAAGCTCGGTATTTGGGTTCCAGATAAATTGAAAGATGTTTACTGTCAACAACTAATGAAACTGGAGGAATCAATCAAAGAAAGACGGCCAGAATTGGCAAATCGTAAAGGAATCCCTTTCCACCATGACAACACTAGACCAGAAACGTCTTTGCTAACTCGTGAAAAATTATTGGAGCTTGGTTGGGAAGTGATGTTACATCCACCACATAGCGCTGACCTTGCATCACCAGATTACAATTTATTTCTAAGTTTCCGAAAGTGTTTGAATGGTAAAACTGTCAATAATGATGATGACCTGAAATCGCACATGCTTCATTTTTGGCTACTAAGGACTAGAAGTTCTACGAGGGCGGAATCATGAAGTTGCCAAGAGGATGGCAAAAGTCATCGAACAAAATGGAAAATATATAATTCTTTGTATATATATATAAAAAAAGACTTATTTTACACTAAAAAACCGAAATTACTTTCTTGCCAACCCAATATATATACAAACACAACAAACTTTTCCAGTTTCGTACGATTGAATTCTGATTCCAACGTATTTGTCAACCTGAAGTTACGGTAGAAAGCCCTTAACGAGGTTTGTACGCTGGGGCATCGAAATCAGAAACCACGGGTTTGTGAACCGAACTTCGTAACCACGTGGCTAAGCCCGTACCTACATATTTAATGAAAAATGTTTAGAAAATGTTTATCTTGAAAGAGAACTTTAACAATTCCTACAGAAAGAATTTTCAAGTAAACCTTAGACCATTTTCTAGTACGCTTAAGCTATGCAGAATATTTACAGGAAAACAAAATCTAAAAAAAAAACACTGAACATTTCTCTTTTGTATGCATCTCAATTCATTGTTGTCAGAAGTCTAACAAAAGAGTTTTTTGTTCTTTTATGTTGTAATATACCATTTGTTCTGTGTAATGAGCGTAGAAGTAATTAAAAAGAAGCTACATGCAAAAATGGATTTCTGCTTTAATACTACATAATACACTAGCATTTACTCTATCCAGCAAGAAACCTTCTAAATAAACATGAACAGAGATCACATGAAACACAAACTATTTCGGTAGGTTTTTCAAAGACTGAACAATGAGTTTTGCCCCACTTTTTCTTCTTTACAAATACATTTAGTCAACAGAATGTAAAAAAAAAATTCCGAAATATGCAGTATTTAAGTTAGGCGATTTTATTGCCGTTTGTATTTCAACAACAGGTTAAATTTATGCAATTTTTTTTTGGTATTTACTTATCAAGAATAGCTGGGAATTATCTAAGACGACGAATACAAAACACGCATACATACATCCACATGCATACAACACGCCCACACAGGTATCCACAGACGCACATGGGCGCGCGCACGCACACACACACATACACACACACGCACACACACACACACACACGTTGTTGTTAAGACCGACATTGGCTCACAAGGTTACTTGCCGACAACACCAACACAATAAACGTATAATGATGTACGAGGTATGTACTTGTATGTATGTGTGTGTGTGTGTTTGTATACTTGTATGTGTGTTCACAACTATATGTATTTGTGTGCATATATTAAGATATTTATAGCAAAATACATAAATATATCAAACGTACGCACGAGCACATACACACACATACTCACGCACACACATATATGCATATATATATATATATATATATATATATATATATATATATATA
>NC_068983.1:148757753-148758837 GCF_001194135.2 Octopus bimaculoides | reverse complement strand
AGAGAGAGAGAGAGAGAGAGAGAGAGAGAGAGAGAGAGGGGGGGGGAAGAGTGTAAAAGACAAACAAATAAAGAAAGTGATGGAATATCTTCGCAATATACAATAATGTATTTATACATTAATACTTGGGTAAATACGTAAATATTACAACTTTACGACACCAACATATATCCATTCATAAATACATATAAGAATATGAACGATATATACGCTCGAAATGCAAACACACACACACACACACACACACACACACACACACACACACACATACACATACACACACACACACACACACGGACATACGCATTCATACTCACATATAAACGCATATAGAATATCCTTAATACACATATTTAAATATATAAGCTTAGCCACATAAATCTTGTATATGATGCATAAATTTATAGATATACACATAACGTACAGACTCTCACTCTCTCATCCACGTACACAAGCGCATGCGCATAATATTTGTTTTGTTTCCTCTGTGTGTGTGTAGATATATACATATATACATATGTATGCATACGCACGCACACACAAACACATATAATATAACAGAGATTTGGTATAACAAATATAAAAGTTACGACCTTTGAGGCTAAGATTAATGGAGAGTATGATATAGTTTCATTGAATTTCACGCCTGTAATATAACATCCATAAAGTATCATTGGGAGTTAGATAAATATATATATGAGACATCATGTTAGCCGGAATGTGTTTGAACTTATAAAGCCTCAGCTTGAAAACAAAACAGAAACTCTATGAAAACCAGAAGAGGAACAAGTAAAACAGAAATGGACATTTATAAAAATAAGGAAACGATATAAACATGCATATACTCACACTCCGCATCGAATACACAAACAGCTACATACACATGTATATCACGCACACACACACGCACACACGCACACACATACACGCACATACATCCACACACACGCACACAGTATATGCATGTGTATATGTATGTATATGTTATACCTGTATGTAATAATAATAATAATGATAATAATAATAATAACTATAGTAATAATAAAAACAATAATATATATATATATATACATATATATATATA
>NC_068983.1:148742028-148757377 GCF_001194135.2 Octopus bimaculoides | reverse complement strand
GATCCCCCCACACGTATCATTTCGTATAGAGAGAAACCTGCTCATTATATATTCGGAAAATTAATTTTAATGAGCTATTATTGTTACCAAGGTTAGTTTGTGTGCCCCACATGCTTTCTTTAAAATGATTTCAAATTTCTCTGCTTCGTAAAGTTTAGGTCCCGGATGTTGGTACGAAAATTTCCTAGTAAATTGCAACATAATCACTATAATCTATGGAGAGATAAAAACCGGCGCTCGCTAGGTGTATGGAGGTGTTGGTGGTATTGGTGGTGGTGGTGGTGCTAATGGAATTGCATGTTGGCATTGGGAATGTAGCAGTGTATATGTGTGTATACATATGAAAAGAATCCGTCTCTTACAATTACGAGTGATGATATTAAACGGTTATTCTTATCAAAATAATGAGTCCCGGTCTAAGTTTTGTGAATGATTAATAGCGTCTTAGTGGTTTCAACAGCGTCTTTATGCAATTAGCTATTTTGGTTGTTGGGGTTAATCGATTCCATAGAGCCCAGTACTTGACTTATAGTTTATTTTATCGACACCAGATGGTTGATAGGCAATATCAGCCTCGTTGGGATTTGATCCCATACCGTAAGGAGCCGGTGCAAATATCACTAGGCATTCTGTCCGATTATCTAATATTTCTGTCAATTTATCATCTTCAATATAATTATATTTTCTACATTATCTTAGAGGAAGATGTAATTGACTATGTCTATAACAGTAACCTCTCAAGTATCTAGTTTATCCTCAGAAGGGCAAAGCTGACTCTAGTGGCATTTGAACTTTGAATGTAAATGTATGTATGTAAATGCTGCTATGTGTTTCCACACTCTACCAACTCTGGTATTAAACACCCTTCTCAAACTATAATAAGTGATAACAAAACAACATAAGGATATATTGGATGAATTATGTAACGTTCATCACAAAGAAAATTATATTTATCTGTAATGCTATCTTATCAGAGAACTTTGCAGAATCATATAACTTTGATTATATCTTCCATGTTTGTTTATAAGTTATTTGTACGCGTTTCACCGTTCTGTCTTTCCGAGAACTTACTAACAATAAAAAAAGGAAAGAAAGAAATGCAATTTCGTAATATGACACACGGTATATTACCGAACTACGCTATATCATGTATGTGATTATAAACGAACTACCGATGACTCAATATAATGTGTGGCATACCAATTGCATAATGCCATAATTTTCAATTAATGTCATGTTTGCATGTTTACTAAAACGAGTAACTTTGCATTAGAAAACATCTGCACCGTCATTCACATATAGTCTACATATATAGACTGTGTATCCCTTTTATTTGATCTTGCTCTCTTTTCCTCTTTCTTTTCATTTCTATCTCAGTTTCTCTCTCTTTCTCGGCCCCCTCTTTCTCTCTCAGCTCTATTCTGTATTTATCCTTAATGATGAATGATGCTTTACTTTCATATAAGTCAACGCGTTAGTGCGTAGTGGTTCTGGTACAAACATCGGCGATAAGACCGATGCCAAATTTTGACGCAAGGCCAGGAATTTCGGAGAGTGGGTAAGTCGACTATATCGACCGATACCTATTTCATCGAATCCGGAAGGATGAAAGGCAAACCATTTTATCCGGCCTACCAACGTTTCTGCCAACTCGCCGCCTTAATAATAATAATAATAATAATAGCAGTACCAGGATGCCCTGATGCAGTACCAGGCAGTGGCTCTCATGGCTTCTGATCTTAATTGATTGGAAGTGTTATCATGTACATTGTTTTGTCTTGGTATAAAAGATGGGCTCCAGCAAATATTCTGCTTAATACCACAGATTTGCTTGTCAGTTGTTTGACCTTAACCAGTTGAGCATGTCCCTTGGTAGCTGACGATATGTGCATCTCTGATCATGAGCAGAAGTAGTGGGGGAGCATCATAGCCATGTGTTGAGAGGAATTCTTTGGGGTTTCAATAATTCACCTTTGGAAACATGGGTGTTTTGTTCATTATCCTTAAAACAAACCTTATTCAGGGACCTTTTGAGCGGGATGGGCTACTCGACCTGATGAAAATTCTAACTGGGCCCCACCTGCGAGGTCATGCACTGTTTATCTTGATATGAGATCGCCATGTCGCGCAAATATGGTTGTGATGCATGTGCCTGGTGTACCCTTATCAGACGGGTAGTCATGATGGGTATATTGGGCTTTGTATATTTTACCCCAGTGTCACTTTGATGGCATGCACTGCTCTCTCACTCAATAATAATAATAATTATTATTATTATTATAATCATTATTATTATTTCTACTATAGGCTCATGACCTGAAATTTTAGGGAGGAGGGTAGTCGATTACATCGACCCCATACTTGTTTGGAATTTTATAGACCTCCCCAAAAGCAAAGTTGTTCTTGGAGGGATTTGAACTCTGGTGCATGTACACTCAGGCCTTGCGCCAGCTTTCATCCTTTTTTCATAGATTTATTGAAGCAGAGGAAGCAACTCACCTGCATCCTCACCTTTCTATTCAAGTGCAACTTAGGGATCTCAGTGAGGCCTTGGCCGTAGACTGAATTATCTGTTTTTAAGTCTTTCAAACATGCCCAACACACACTCTTTCGGTAGAACAACCATATAAGAAAACTGCTTGCCCTTTACGATGGATTCAACTGATAGCTGGGTCCATAATAGTACTGATTTCAAAATCAGGCAGGAGGTTACAAACCTTTTGGGAGAGAATAGTCGATAGTACTTCACTTTTATCGCTTTCAAAGAATGAATGTTACTGTCAGAAACTACAACAGCAGTAAAAATACAGTAAAATTGAATGTGAGAATAAGTGATATAACTCCGCATCTAAGCATTATATGGCAACAACATGTCCTTAGAAGACGTCTCATCGATCTCATAATAATATGATTTAAGTATGTTTCTGAGATAGAGCAATGATAGAAATGAAGACATATGCATACATAAACATTTCGATTCCTTCCGATCAAACCGTCACATGGAAAAAAGTTGAAAGACAATTGAAGTAGATGGTTTGCGCAATGAAAATATGGTAACAGAAAAATAATACCAAGATTTATTGGTTTACTGGATTTGAAATTAAACGAGCGCATGAAATCGCTACCAGAACTTGCTTGCAAAGTAAGCAATATCTTTACTAAGCATAGCATGAATTTTCTCAATTTAGTATTATAATTTATTCTAACATAGATACTTAACCATTATATTAAAGATAGTATGTCAGAGTGATACAGGAGCGTCTGGTTGTACCCTGGAAATCCTATTGTTAGCGATCATTTTAAACATTATCACAAAGCTGAATGTTTTGAGTAATAGGTTTTATCTAATTAATCCTTTCAACTTGAATGATATTTATTTTATCGATTCCCGGTGGATGGAACGCAACAACAACTTAACCAGATTTGAACTTAGTTACGTAACTAACTAAATAACACAAGGCCATTTAACCGTCATTCTATAGTTTCTGCCAATCTCTCTCACTCTTCACTTGCAATGGTTTCTACTTTTGGTAAGGTCATAACTTTTGTGCTGTCGATTTAACTATCCCCAATACAGGACTGATCATATTTTATCGACACGACAGATGAAAGACAAAGAACGTAAATGATGGTAATTAAATACCACAAGGCATTTAATCCATCATTCTACTGATTCTACTATTCGCCGCTCTTGATGATAGCAATAAAAAGTTACTTTCATGCCTATCGTAAACTGCGATATTTTGAAATGTTACTTGATCGTTTTGTCCACAGAGAATTTACTAACATCTCCAAAAGCTATATTTGAAATTCCAGAACGACAATTGTAAACTAAACATAAACACAATTATTGTTGGCAAAACTGCGCTTTAGACTTACCTTAAGCAAAATTAGTAGACCATGTTATGTCTTTCAACAGATGGGTCGAACAGAGGTTAATACGGAAAGCCAAATAAATTCAGGCTAAGAGAAAAGTATGTGAAAGATTATCGCTAAAATCCAAGATTTTTACATTCCATTCAACTAATTTAGAAATATATTGTTAGAAAGTATTGACTATATCATTCACTTCAAGTCAAAGTATGTAACCTCCCGGATAGTCATGCAGAATATATAGAAAATTAGACATTTTCTTTATTAATGTTGGCAGCTAATATGAAACCTACGTCGTTTAAATTCTAAGATATCTTATCGTCAAGTAACAAATATTGAATTCTTATGTAAGATATTAAGGCCACTAGAGCAAATGCATGTTTCGTTATTTTTCGAACATTGCGCCAACCTCACAGAAAACCCCCTCAAACAAAAAGTAAAGAAAATGAATGAACAATTAGGAAATAAATACTAAAACAAAACGATAGTACAATACAAAATGCTTTATAACGTTTAGATACACCTATATTAAGAGTTCAAATTTGTCTCTGATTGAATTTTACGATCCATTCTTCTCCCTCCCGGGCTCCATAAGAAAAGGAGATGTTGATTCATTCGAGTAGATTACTACACATTTATATCACTGGAATAAGGTGAGAAAATACCATCCACGGTACAGTTATCGTTTATACACACACACACACGCACACACACACACACACACACACACACACACACACACACACACATACACACAACGTGTAAAAATATTTCTGTATTTTGTTTTATTTATATTGAATATTCATAGAGATATTTTTCTTGCATCATTCTTTACATTTTATCGGGAGTAGGGAACATGAAACTCGAAGCAGCTTCAATAATTGTGTGAAGTTTTCATTTTACTGTTCTCCTTATTTACACACACACACACACACGCACACACACACACACACATACACGCACACACACACATACACACGCACACACACATATACACATGCACACACACACACACACACAATGCATAAAACATCTCCCACCTTATCGTCACCAGAAATCTTCATCATTAGCATCTCTTATTTGTCACGAATTTGAATATATTGAACTTAGTGTTGTAAATGGTTACTTTTGCCAAAAAAAAAAAAAAAAAAAAATGAAAAAGCGACTCTGTCAGTGACGTCATGGAAATTCTAACGCATCTGGGTCCAAGAGATCTCGTTGACTGCTTGCTATGAATTGCAGACTTCACATTCTGTCAGTTTCTTTACTACTGCTTTTAAAAACGTTACGCTCAACCTGGCATTTTCTTCCCTATTGAGCAGCGTATCAGATGCATCTATCTATCTATCTATCTATCTATCTATCTATCTATCTATCTATCTATCTATCTATCTATCTATCTATCTATCTATCTATCTGCCTGGCTGCCTGCCTGCCTACCTACCTACCTACTTACCTACGTACCTAGCTACCCACTTATTTATTTACACACACAAATAAGCACATGTGCCAAACAAAGTGGAAGAAAATAGTACTCAAATACTAAAGGCAGAGTAAAATACTATATTATTAAAGCCAAAATTACTAATATACATAGAAATTTTGAGTGATAGTTTGTGAAATTTTTCGGCTTTAATAAAATAGAATATACATACCACATAATATAACATACATACATACATACATATTATATATATATATATATGTATGTATATATGTGTGTGTGTGTGTGTGTATGTGTGTGCATTTGTATGTATCTACACACACACACACACACATATATACATACATTACATATATTTGTATATACATGCATACGTACGCACACATACACATGAGCACACACACTCACACACCCACACGCACACATACACACACACATATGGCTTCTGTGAATTTATAATGAACTTCAAGTGATATCCAGATGCAATATATGTCAAAGATTTTTCTCAACTCAATACGTATCGCCATCTTTTTGTTCATCGCTGAATACAATATAAGAAGATTACCATATGTACAACTTTTAAATATGAAGAGGTCATGAAATTAGATCTTTGCAAATATTCTAAGGCTGTAATACCTCGTTGAAAAAGTACTCTCATACAATATGATTAATTTTATGGATCTAATTTTTTTTTTATCTGTGTGCAAAATAGTTGATTGCTTGGTTGAAAAATTAAGGTAATGCTTTTTTTTTCTAATTCAAAACATTCAAAGATATTTCTTTCTCACCACTTTCTTTAAAACACAATGATGATGTGATTAGCTTTACTAAAAAGTCAAGCGCTTCGTATATGATGATTAAACGCTATTGTCTATTCCGACACAGTTACTCGTATCATAGACGTATACCTGATGACAATTTTATCTAAAATATGTAGTTTATTCCAATGAAAATTCACCTAATATTCATAGAAAATGATTGTCAAATGAGAATTTGCATTACTGTCAGTTTGCTATAAATTGGTTGTTGACAACATGTAAACAATATGAATGTTTCAAAAATCTTGTGGCTTAGAATAATTTTCATGTATTATTTGCGTATGTAAGTCGTCGAATGAAGCAATAAAAGTACGTTCTTACAAAGTTGTGTTCTTGTGTTATATAAAATATTATCAATGTGTGTAGTGTATAAAGTTGTGCGTATTTGTATGTGTGTAGTACGTGTGTGCGCGCGCGTATAACTACGTGTAGTACGCACAGCATGGCGGAATAGTTAAGAAGTTCAATCCCAATGCATGACAGCTGAGGCAAACTTCATTTCTTTTAGCTTCGGGTCGACGCATCCTTATGAGAGAAACTGTGTAGAGGCCTGGGTGGATTGTACTAGTAATTCAAAAGGTACAGCTTTGGTAGTACTGCTTGACGATGATTCTGCCTGAAAATTACGCTAAGGATGTACATGTCTTTGGAATACTTAACCGCATATACTCATTCAGGAGGAGGTACTTTAGTTGATCGAACAACTGTTTCCTAATCGTCGAACGGCGGAGACCAGTCGTCATATGTATGTGTGAATGTCAGTGTTTCTATTTTGATACAAGCCATCAAGGCATAGCTTTACTTATGAAAATTCTTGCTAAATTCCTCCCATATCATGAGATATTATATGAAAAGCAGCAGGATAACATTGATATACAATAGCAAGTTGATCGGGACTGGAACGCTGTGAGTCTGTTTCCTCGTTCAGCAATATATAGCGGCTAAATAACAAGGTACTGTTAAATAAGGTATATTTGTTGAAAGAATTGAAAAATGTGACCATTAAATTAGAAGTGTAAGTGAAATAAACAGGATTTTAGTTGGAATCAAAACTGGGTCATTATTTGTCTAGCCACAGACTTACCACTTACAATTTTATACGATTTCTTTAATAAAACATTTAAAACTGTACTTAGAAAAAAAAAAGAAGCCAAATCAAAAAACTGCATTGAATAAATATCGTTAACACAATTTGCAAACTCACTTTAAATATATTGAATAACATTTTAAAATATTGCTTAAATATATTGAATAACATTTCTAATATTGT
This sequence comes from Octopus bimaculoides, assembly GCF_001194135.2. Classification (NCBI taxonomy): domain Eukaryota; kingdom Metazoa; phylum Mollusca; class Cephalopoda; order Octopoda; family Octopodidae; genus Octopus; species Octopus bimaculoides. The sequence continues at coordinate 148,749,972 of NC_068983.1, read as the reverse complement.
TTAAATAAAATTCAATTAATTGAAAATTGAATTACGGAAATAAAATTTAGAGGAAATTTAATGTATAATTCTATTTTCATCAAATAATTTAAATTGAGAATTTACTTTTTGATATTTGTTTATTTCGTTAAAAAATTCTTTGTGTGAAGTACATTGGAGACGGTGTGATGTGACAAAGTGTACTGACGGGTGGTTACCGTTAGTCACATATTGAATAGCTAATGTTCCGAGCGGCTTTAGATTTGGATAAATCTTTAAATTGTATGCTTGTTCACGAAACACTGTACGAAATTGAATAAACGGATTTAAGTTAATAAACTCATTAACATTTCTATATAGCCGCCTAAATACTTTATAGCTTCTTCGCTGTTTATCTAAACGAAAAAAGCATCAACATATCTGAGATAAAATAGATAAATATAACAACAAAAGAAAACAAAAACTATAAAATCAAATAAAACGAAAATATTAACCGGAAGTAACTGTAATTTTGCTTCGCGTTTCTTAGCTCTACAAGGCGTTTCTTTCTCTCTTTACTTTTCGCTGATGTATTCGTGTTTGCTATTCGATTTGTTTGAATAGATTTGTTCACCATTTGCATTTATTACTCATAAATCTACCTATTAGAGTTAATCTTCGATATTTCTTTTTCTTTTACGCTTTAGTCTAAGTATTATTGACATTCTAGTAAAATAATCATACAGTAGTTTGAAGTATTTATCCTTTCGACATCGATTCAGATTACAAAAAAAAAAAAGAAGAAAATTATAAACAAAATATAGTAAAGTAAATCCTTCATTTGTAGTTACAACTCGTTATTTATCCTTGAGTTATGGATTTATAAACGATCAAATAACAAATAACGGATTTAAGCCGATCTGTTCGGACCACGATTTATTGTGCTTGAAGAAAAAAGGCAGCCATTACATTTCGTGCTTTAGTCGATAATATCTGAGTTCGTTTGTGTAATTACATGTTTATTTTCGGTGGCAAAATCTTAAGGTCCTTACATTTTTTTTTCGTTATTGATTCTCTTGTATTGAGGCATTTGTTACTTCCATTTTCCCCTTCTTCTGAGAAGTCACGTATAGTTCGATGGCCAAGGATGTGTACAGAGATTATAGACAGAAATAATATTTGTTTTGCATTAGGTACTTGCTTCAGTTTTCCAATGTTTAGGAGATTACTTAAAAAGGGAACTTGCTTTTGCCTTTATTTCTTCCATTTTGACGATCATAACAACAAATTAGAAATAATGACTATCTTGTGATCTTTTATATGGTCCTTTATATATTTATTTATTTATTCTTTTTTAGACACTGATTGTGTCTATTTTTTGCATTTGCGTTCGAATTTTCTGAAATGAAATTTTCTTGTAATTATCGAAAAACAATTTCAAAATGGCGTGGAGGGGAAATGACTACTGCGAGCTAAAGTGCGTTTAAATTTAGTTTGGAAGAATAAAATAATTTTCCCGGAAGAGGAGATGAGGTACGAAACTTTGGTTAGACACGTGATTACATGATTATTATAATACATTTAATTTTTATAGTGTTGAATCTCTTTCAAGTTAGATTAACATATATGATGATTGTTAACAGAATGACGCTTTTACACGACAGCTTGGTTTGAATATGATAGTTTATATTTTTATATTTATTGCATTTCAATTCCTATTGAATTTTTTGTTCGTGAAACTACCGAAGTGTTTATTAACGAATCGTCAGAATGGGTTGGTTTTTTCGATTAAAAATTCCTCCTCTATATTTGATGATATTTTCAGGTCTAATTAATACTGTTTCGTTAATTCTTCTGTTTAAACTCCCCACTGATTAAACTTCTTTGAAATTCGAATATTGAAAAAGAAGATTAACAACATCAATGACAACACAAATATCAATATAAATATAAATGAAGCATCAGCATAAGAAGTAAAATTAACTGAATTCTGTTAGCTTAGAAATCATCCGTGTTTAAACACTTCAAGATATTTGCATTATTATTCTAAACTTTGCTGATGTCCTGAGATTTATTCGTCGCTACCTAAACAGTAATAAAAACAAGTATTAAATGAATAGAAATAGAAACAAACAAACATTGACCATTTAAAGCAAATCTGAACACGCAAGCATGTGTGTGTTCGCATCTTTCAATGTCTATGATTGGCTATATGTCTAGAATTCACACGTTCGTGCAAGGTTTATCCTTTCTAGGCAGAATGCAAGTACACACCCTCGAGTTTACACAGATGAATGCACACACTTAAAAACACGTTAACACACACTTGCATTAACAGAAGTTATAAAATTTATGAAAATTGGGGAAATCGTGAGTATCAAGAGATTTAGGATAAGCGGGCATAAAGCCAGAAAGTTTCAAAGAAGCAGGCTGCGAATCAGTTATAATAACAGTGGAACGACAAGGTTCGGTTTAGAATAAGCGTCGGATTGTAGCGTTATTTTCCATCGCAGTTCATCTTTTCCCCTCTACGTCTTACTAAATTACTATACAAAATAGACTTCGTCTTGAGGTGAAGAAACGGCAGCAGTTTAAAGACAGATGTCTTGAAACATAAATTCTTCCACCACATCTATAAAGAGCTGTATATATTTTAATTAACTGTGCTCCAATAGTTCAACTTTTCAAAACTTGTCTCCGGAGGTGTGTTGGGTCTGTGACAAAGTCTCTTTACAGGAAACAAATTAGTGCAGTAGGCTGGTAATTTGCATCAGTGTAGGTAGTTGTAGTACTGTAAGATGATCAAGTGTTTCATTAGTTTGCAGTGAGCTACGCTTTACCAGACGCAACTCTTTTTCAATTCCCGGTTGGAGTTATTCCATTTTGCATCTTACACCACATGCAGTTCATGGATGTCACAATTATACAATTGATACTTCTCTCAAATACACGACTATGTATTTTCTCAAAAATTATTCTCTTTCGTCTCTGCACCTTTTGAATTAAACTTTTGTCGAATTTGACATTTTCTTTTTACATTATTGTAATTTTGATAAGTGTTTTCAACTCTAAATCACTTCTCTCATAATGAATTTTCATGCTTGTTATTAGCTGCTCGACTTACATGAAATAGCAGGACAGAGTCTCTCAAATTACATAGTCTTAAAGAAATGAAACAGACAGATAATATAGGTTTATCTAGGATTATGCTTGAAAATACTTTTTATCTTAAGTTTTCTGGATCGGTGCTGTCCAGAAGGGTTAAACAACTACAGAAAACACAAAGACAAGAACAACACTTCTAACATATTTAAAAAAAAAGTAAAAAGAAGCAAGATACAGCAAGAAAATGAGAGGATATGCAATGCAGTCTCGAAAAGTTCCAATTCCTATCGGCTTATCATTTTAGTTAAATTAACATTCCCCTTCAACAGAATCAACCGATAATCAGTATTCGACTTGTTCTCTCCCGAGAGCTGTGTGAAGCATAATCCCCGAAACACATACATAAGCTCCTTATATAATTCTTGTTTTGATTAAATTCTACCCAGAAAGAAGAAAAAAGTATTACAAATGTCTTGTTCTCTCCCAACAGGCTTGACGTGAAGATAAATGTTATAACAATGTCTCAACAGCTTTCAATACAAATTCTCATTGCATCTGACTCTATCCTTCTTCTCTCTTTTCCTCTCCTCATTCAGTTTTGATTACTTATTTTCGATTTAAAGTGTTGAACAAACTTTTTTTTAAATATTATATCTACTCTCAGTTTTACCATGTGTTTAGCATATTTCAACCACCTCAATACTTGTCATTCACATTATTTTCTTTAGCTGGACCAGTTGGATCAGAGAAGGAATTGGTTTGGTAAAAGCATAAGTTAGTTGGATTAAATACTGCTCTTTGAGGATTTCGTTTTGCTCTTCAACGTTCTGATTGAAAGTCTCACAAGGATTCGAGCTGCTTTCTATTTTTATAGGAGTAAGGAATTAAATAACAATCATATACTAGGGTCGATTCGCCAACTTGTGGTGTGAACAAAATCAAGAAATTATTGAAATACACACACACAAACACACACACACACACACACACACACACACACACACACACACACACACACACACACACACACACACACACACACACACACGTCACAAGAGCTTATGTTGTCTTGTGTGATTTCCAACCTATTAGATATTAATGGTCCTATTCACTTTACTTCGATAATTAGACATCATTTTGTTAGAATAAGCAGCAGAAGTACTGTTCAAGTGACGGATGTTTCTTTAGCTTTGCATCTGTATTTTACATTTTACATAGAAACAGAAGCTTCAGTGTAGTAGTTGTGTTGTTAAATACCTCAACAATATCTAGTTATCATTTTGGGTTTTGTTTCACTTCCTATAATATATTTGCTTGCTCTTCGCTATCGTTGATGAATCCAGTACAGTTAGAGTTTAACAACTAATAAATTCGAAACTAATTATTTGGAAAATGACTCTTATTATGAAAAGGTTAAAGTGAACTTGTATAAATTATTGGATTTAAATAAAATATCCATATAAACATTATCGTCATCATCGTCATCGTTGCCATCATGGTTAGCAGTAGCTTCTGTCTTTCAGATGGAAAAATGCATATCTGACAAAAATCAACCAAACGAAGTCGACTGTGAGATATTTAATCCGCCGCTATATTCTAATCTGCAATTATTACCATTTTATCCCGACATCTCCAGCATCATCGTCATCATCATCATCAATCATCATCATCATCATCATCATCATCATCGTCATCATCATCATCATCATCATCATCATCATCATCATCATCATCGTTATAATCACCATCACCATTTTTCTCTATTTTCATATTTAAATTTGGTTATTTTATATAAGTTTTAATCGAAAATATCTTTCAGAATTTCATTAAATCCTCTTCACTGCAAATCGATTTTTAGGTAAAAAAAAAAAAAATTGAGATAAATATAATATAATAAATATATAAAAAGAAATAACATCTGAATAAATAAATAAATAAATAAACCAACGATATAAATTATTTCTCTTCAGCAGCCTAAATTTAGTTACCAAAGTGTTCTTTAGTAAAAATGTCAAATCAATTTTTCCTCTGCATTCCTGCAGTTAGTTTATCATGATTAGATAGAATAAAAAAATAAAAAAATGCAATGAAAAATAAATACAACCAAACAAACACAGGAAAGACGTAGTAGGAAAATAAATAGGATATACAGAGAGAGAAAAGAAAGTAAATTAAATAAAGCGTTCATTGAAACATATTTCTGGAATATCATATGTAAGAATAAGTAAGGGTATAGAGCTGGCATATACAGCAGAATTCATGATTAAAATGTCTTGCAGTATTTCGTCTCGAGCTTGCAGCTTTTAGTTCTTGGTTCAAATAACGATATGACGAGACTGATATAGTTAATTGAATAAATACTTGTCGATGATGTTGATGGTTCTTTTATTGCTTACTCGCGAAGTTGTCAAGCTGGCAGAATCGTTATCGTTTGGAAGAAAATGCTTAGCTATTTCTTTTGGCTCTCTACGTTCTCAGACGATTTTTGTCTCCCATCCTCTCGGGATCGAAAAAAATAAATACTAGTTGTGTACTGGTGTCGATGTAATCAACTTCTTCCTTAAAAAATAATGATATAAAACAAAAATAAAAACCTTGGTAGCCTTGTGCCAAAATTAGCAAGTTATTGCGTAGACGCTGGTCAAACCTAGTCTAGCACAGCCACGATCGAAAACGTTTCAGATGAGACAATCCCGTAGCTTATTCAGTGTATTTCTTTTGTTGTCAGTAGGGAAAGTAGTGTCTATAATCATTCACAGAGTCTCTGATACTGGTGGGTGACAAGAAGGAAAGCATGTTCAATTAGAAGACATGACCCGAATGCTTACAACAAAGTGGACTCCACTAAAAGCATCCGAGATGCCTGGTGATGGTGTTATACCGGGTAATGGATTAAGACTGTTATCCGTCTAGAACAGCAACAAACATCACAAGGCTTGGGATACAACGTTCTTACATTTCCGCTAATCTCCCGTCTGCGTAGGTACTTGTTTATCGAACTCAGAAGGACAAAAAGCAACACTGACCTCGGTACTATCCGATGCTCTAAAATTTCTGCCAAATCACTGCAGCAGTTCATAAGTAACATATTTTGTATGATTGCTTCCTACTGTAGGTTTTTATTTTCAAAACTTGAGCAACTTGCTTCTTTAAAATTTAAATGTTTTAAAATAAGAATCCAATTTAGTATCAAATTAAATAGATATATACTTATATTTATATCTTTATACTCATATACATATGCATACGCGCGCGCACACACACATACGCATATATATACATATATACATACATACATATATATATATATGTATATATATATATATATATATATATATATATATATATATATATATATGTACATATATAAAGTTAAAATTATATGGCAGTAGCTCTGAAGGATGCGTAGGTGCTGATTTGCCAGAATCGTTAGAACATCAGACAAAGTATCTTGCATTTTTTGCGCAAGTTTTTTACGTTTTTAGTTCAAATTTTTTCAAGTTAAACTTTGTCGTCCTCCCTTCCATGTCATGTATTGATGTTGATTTAGTCCACCGTCGATCTGTGCAAATAACCACGGTACAGTAAAACCCAAATACACGCTCAATTGTGGGACTCTGACGTCGTGTAGATTCTGTATACTCTGCCTTCACATTACTATCTATCTGTAACACCGCATACTACTGCCAGTACAGTATACAGACACACACATTCTCACATACATTTTTACACGTACACGCAATCTTTCTTTCAATATTCCATTCTCTCTAAACGGGATTGCCCAGATAAAAAGCAATGTAGAGCATGCATCATAATAGTTGAAAGGTGAACTGTCATCACAGACCACTTTTCGATTCCATTTGAAATACTTTCGCTTCTCTTATGCTATGATATCTCCCAAGATATGTATTAAAAGTCTTGAGAAAGGTCACACACACAGCTTCACTTACCCACACATAGATATATAATTTAATTAATTAAGTAATTAATTAAACAAATTGAATTGTCAGTCATTCACTAGATATCTATGGCCTTTCCAATGACGTCGCCCGTGACTCATTTATATAAAGGCATCTGTATAAATATATTCGCTCACATAGAGTTATTTGTATGTATGCTCAAGTGTAATACCGATCTGTAATTTAATTGTTAAATGTCGAATATTGGTCACACATTTAATTCTGTAATAAACACCATTTAGTACGAAAATGCACACACACTTATATATACATATGAATGTACGTATGTGGGTATGCATGTATGTACACACGCACATCACATACACAAATATATACATATATGTATATATTGTCAAGATTAAATTATTGGAACCTTCGTAATATATTTGGTTTTATGTATGGAATCATATGCTTAGTAAATATTCAGCTATGTTCCTTAAAGTGGGTAAAAATAACAACAGTGTGTATATATATATATATATATATATATATATATATACATATATATATTTATATTTAAATGTGTGTGTGTGTGTGTGTGTGTGTGTGTGTGTGTATATGATGGACTCCCCCCGTCGAAGACGACATATGACGTTCAGCTTTTTGTCGAACAACCTGCTCAAATAACTTGTTTATTATGATCAAAATGTTCATGCCGCATATTATCTCACTCTCTCAACGTAGCCTGAATAGGTGCAGTGTGTGCCACGCGTCAGGTGTTGAAGTGATCGCATAGCAACGCGAGATGAAGTGTTTTGCTCAAGAACACAACTCACTACTCGGTCTAGGAATTGAAGTCACGATCACTAGATAACGTGTGCGACACACCAACCACTAGGCCATGCGCTTACACACACACAAACACACAAACACACACACACACACACACACACACACACACACACACACACACACACACACA
>NC_068983.1:148736924-148741086 GCF_001194135.2 Octopus bimaculoides | reverse complement strand
ATTTTTATATATAAAAAATACAAAAATAGGACAAGAACATGCTCTGGATAATTTCACTCGCAATGCTTTAAGCCCGGAGAGTTATAATGGAAAATAATCGTTAGAGGAGCGGTTCCGATCCAGTTTTAAACCACGTGATTACAAAACGCACAGCTGATTTTCGGGCAAGTTTGCATAGTAGCTGCGAAACATTCAAATCAACCAGTCGCCTGTCATTCAGTTTTTCACCCTATCTATTATTACTCTGTCCAAAACTCATCGGTTTCTGACTTGTCTCTGAACACTGATCTACCGCTTCCTTAGGGAACAGCAGCTCGTTTTGAACTGCCGCCTGCAATTTACCGAAGCTACAAACTTCTACACTCTTAGGCATCCATCAGACCTTACAATCTTTCGCTACGATGCATATTGTTGTTGGCACTCCGTCGCTTACGGCGTCGAGGGTTCCAGTTGATCCAATCATCGGAACAGTCTGCTCGTGAAATTAACGTGTAAGTGGCTGAACACTCCACAGACACGTGCACCCTTAACGTAGTTCTTGGGGATATTCAGCGTGACACAGTGTGACAAGGCTGGCCCTTTGAAATGCAGGTACAACAGAAACAGGAAGAAAGAGTGAGAGAAAGTTGTGGTGGAAGAGTACAGCAGGGTTCGCCACCATCCCCTGCCGGAGCCTCATGTGTTTTCGCTCAATAAACACTCACAATGCCCGGTCTGGGAATCGAAACCGCGATCCTATGACCGCGAGTCCGCTGCCCTAACCACTGGGCCATTGCGCCTCCACTTCTACTATGCATACATACGCAACAAAAAACAATACACAGAGTCACAGTTCATAAGCCAGCATTCAAAGCATCACATTCATACTCGTACCATACAAACCATACGCTATGCCTTCTCGCATCCACGCACTCATACACAACAAAAAGCATCACACATACACCCGTTTTATTTCTTTTACTTGCAAAAGAGACATTTATAAGAATTCCACAATTCTGTGTTCTTCTACTGTAACTTCTTAAACTACTACGTCTACTTAGAAGTCATTATAGTTAGAACAATACCTGTCTGTTTTAATGTTGTGCTGCAATTAGAAACACATGTGTTTGTGTGAAATATTAATGTCAGTATTTCTATTTCGCTAATATACATGACAACGTCTCTGTTTTCGAGTGTCTGTCCGATTCATTTATACTATGCGATACTATATATGCGTGCATACATGCACATTATATAAACATATGTATTTGTGTGTGTGTGTGTCTGTGTGTGTGATGTGTGTGTGATGTGTGTATAAGAAATGAGGAAATAATGTTAAAAGGGAAAACGGGTTGTTAAAACACACCGAAAGTATGACTTTCAGATCCGTATCAAATCAGTGTAGTTCTCCGCCTCTGATCTTATCTGAGTGTCGTCTGAACACGATTCAATACATTTACAATTGTCTTTATAAATCAGATTCATTGCTAGTCGTTGTATAATAAATATAGTGTCACTCTCTTGTTTGATGTATTTCTTACAAAAGTCAATGAAAGTCTGTGTTTGTGAGTGAACTGAAGCTATGAATTTTTATTTCGACTAGTTTCCTCAATCTTGTCATCAACTTGTTCGTTTTGATTTCGCTCATCTTCTCGTTTCATTCTCTATCCTGTTTCTTTCTTTCTTTCTTTCTTTCTTTCTTTCTCTTTTCTTTCTTTCTTTCTTTCTTTCTTTTTTCTTTCTTTCTTTCTTTCTTTCTTTCTTTCTTTCTTTCTTTCTTTTTTCTTTCTTTCTTTCTTTCTTTCTTTCTTTCTTTCTTTCTTTCTTTCTTTCTTTCTTTCTTTTTTCTTTCTTTCTTTCTTTCTTTCTTTCTTTCTTTCTTTCTTTCTTTCTTTCTTTCTTTCTTTCTACCCCCACCAAATCCCTTTAAATCCTTGACATACTCTATTCTAACAACGAATTCAAATTTCGTTTGACATTTATAGTCTGTTATATAGAAAGCATTCCTGTTAGAAGAAACACAGAAATATATATATATATATATATATATATATAAAGCAATCTCAAATCGAAATAGACAAAGTAAAGCTCAGAAAACCTTTGAGATAAAACCCAGTCGCTTCAAGCATTGGTTAACGTTTGCCTTATTACGTATGTCTCTATACGCGCGCGCGTGTATATGTGTGTGCGTGTGTGTGTATGTATGTGTATATATTTATATAGTGAGAGAGAGAGAGCAGAATGGGAATCCGTGACGTTCATGCTTGTTTGGTATAAAGGCTATAAGTATACCTCCGATCGGGAGTACCTATTGTTCTACAGACATACAAGTTCCATTTATTTTGATTTGGTACTGGATTTAGCATTTTCTGGTGGATTGACGGATTCTGTAAAACGTCGGATAAAATGACAGGTGTGGGCTCCTTTTATTGCGTCACATTAATTTCTGAACTCAGATCTCAAATCCTTCTGAGGTTTATAAAACAAAGTACTTGTTAAGTACTCAGCCATTATCAATCCTCTGTAATTTGTGGTGAAGGCAAAAAAAAATCTATATTTGCTAGAGATGTAGTTGAAGTTGATGGATTCGAGTTCATTATACTAGGCCACTTCTTCGATCGGACATGGAGCACGAGGAATGAAAAGCAGAATTGACCACAGGAAGTTTTAACTTAAAATGAGCATAATTTCATAATCATTTGTAACACAGACACGAGGTCACATATTTTTGGAATGGAACTGTCCTTTATATCAGCCCCACTACTTGACTTGAACTGTTCTATATTGAAACGAGAAGGATGTCGCAATATATATAAAGAAATGCATTTAATTGAGCGTTCAAGGTTCTCCTGCCATATTGGCCACTTCAGGCAGTTTAAAATATATATTGATATCTGGCATTGGCACTAGGCCACAAAACAGCTTAAAATATTGCTGAAGCATCGCATAACTTGTATATTGCTACTTCAATATAGCTCTTTTCCTATTCTCTCTTTCTCTCCCTTTCTCTCTCCCTTTCTCTCTCTTTCTCTCTCTCTCTCTCTCTGGGTTCATGACTATTTCACTGTTTGTTTCTCTACAGCTATCATTAACAAAAGTACATTAGTATAAGGTGTATGTCTGCCAATTTCGCGTTATATTTCTCAATTTAAATAGAAACTTCTTAAGCAGTACAATAAGTAACGAAGGAGCTTCTACATAGTCGTACGACATACTAGAAACAATGACTTAATTTCTTTTAAATTATATACAAATTCCTTAGCAAAGGGACACATTGAATTATGTGGCCACCATCTAAAACGGAGATTGAATGGCCATGACATGAATGCCTTTGTCATGTGGTTTTCTCAATAAGCGTTAACAGACCAGTATTTTGTTACCTTGAAGTAGAATGTTCAACTCCGTCTGTTTCTATAGCTTGGAAAAGGATAGGCAACGTTATCTCTTCCTTGGTGACTCTCTCACCCTTCGGGTTATGCTACTTCCTCTGCCTAAGCCAATTTGGTGAACTCATCACAAGTCTTTCCTTCACTTCTACTTCTCACCTTTTATAATATCCCAATTTTCTAGAATTTTGTTCTTTTTTCGATATCATTCAACATCAGTCTTCAGTTTCAGTCTTTCAATTTCAGTCTTCGATTTCATTCGACATCAGTCTTCAAATGTTCAGACTGAACAGAATTGCAGTAATTCCAATCTTAACATGCATCCAGGAGACTATTATTATCTCAAAGAAAATGCGTCGCTATTTATGCTGTTATAATCTTCTCTTTTACCTAACAGTTTATGTATAATTATGCACCAGTACCAAGCCGTACAATTCACAATGTATTTGACACTTTGAATATAGCTGGGTCGCGTTATTGACATCGAAATAACTTGCTAAAGATAATTATTTTGCCAAATCTTCCTCTCATAAATAAGAAATTCTCTTCAATATATTCTTACATATCAAATCTGGTACTCATGCAAGCAGTCAAGCAAACAAATGGGTGAAAAATATTGCGCTACCTCTTTTTGGGTGATTTGCTATGTGGATGGTACTGGTGCATAATAATACATAAACTGCTGTCCCAATAATAGACAGCGAATACATCAAACCTTAGTAGATATTACACTTCATTTGCACAAGAACGTGTGTGTATGTGTGTGTGTATATATATATATATATATATATATATAT
>NC_068983.1:148729879-148736914 GCF_001194135.2 Octopus bimaculoides | reverse complement strand
GTGTGTGTGTGTGTGTGTGTGTGTATGTATATACTTTGTATTAACACACTAAATTAACCCACAAAATGTGCTATAAATACTCGAATATTAAGCACACAAAATAGACAAAAGAGTTATAATATTTATAGACACAACTCAAACACGTGAGCGTTAAACATATCAAATGCAGTAGCGTGTGGTAAGTATATTACATATACACACAAATATAGATGTACTCACTCACACACACACACACACACACACAGACACACACACACAGACACACACACACAAAGTACCGTCTTAGTAAGCCGGTATTTAAAAATGTTTTATGATCGAAAACTCGATCGATTTATAGGACATACATACATACGTACGTACGTATGTATGTATAGGCATATTCACATATATACATGTGTGTGTGTGTGTGTCTGTGTGTGTGTGTGTGTGTGTGTGTGTGTGTGTGTGTGTGAATACACCATTGCTCTTAAGTGTGCATGAGGGGGCTGGAAATAATCACAGATGCAACTACAGTAACACATGAAAAAATTTGTAAAAGCTACAAGCATATTACACACACAAAAGTACGCATACAATCACATTAACTTACCAAAGTATATAAAGTGTTACAAATACATATATCAAGTTGATACATTCCTAAACACTTACAAACCCATGTAAACACACACCGTATACCACACAATACCAAATTCTATAAAGAGATAAAACATATTTTACAGACATATATGCATACTTAAATGCATACACGGCCAACCACATTAAATAAAATATATATATAAAAAAATAGCCCAAATGTATCAAAGAACTAGTTTGTAGAATAAAACCGTTTATTTTTCTTCCATTTTATTTCGTTTATTGCTAAGTAAGGTACATTTATTTTATTAGCTTGTCTGCTAGCAAGCAATGCAATACCCCTCAACTAAATCATATGAATAACTTCTTGTCAGTGTTTACAACATGTCTGAACAGACATACTACTGGAGCAGAAACGAATCAATAAAACTTTATAATTTATGAAAACATTTAACCCACCCGCACACACAATAAACAGAGAAAATTTTATTATATTATAGCTAAAAACAAAATAAGTAAAATAAGATTAAAAAAAGCAAATAAAATATCGTTTTAAAAGCCTGATCAATCTATTGATCTGTTTTTGTATTGATTATGTATGTAATTAACTAATATTTTCTTACCTTCGACAGAAAGTAATCATTTAAAAAATTGCCCAGGATTAAATCTTATTACCACTAAATGACTATTCTGGTTCACTAGGTTGCTAGTTTTATCTGGTTTCTACGGATAGGATAGTAATCTCTAAGAGATAGATTTATTTTTCCGCCGTGGGGGACTGAATTTCGTATTGCAAGCCATCAGACCAGTAGTTAATTTTATAGCCTTACAACCGATAACTTCTTGCTTCAGATTGAAGGCTACGGGTCTTCTCTTATCTTGTCAATAAATACATGTTAACGCCAATGTCATGATACAAACAAAGGATCGATTCGTTCGTTAATCTCTCTCTGTCTTAACAACCCCAAAATAATTTAAATAGCAATCATGTAATATATTAATGTGACGGTAGTTTCCCAGATGTTTAGTAATAGTATTTACGAATCTAGAAAACGTACCATATTGAACTATATTAGCGTACAAAAACAAACAAAATGTAGAAATATAATATATAAAATAATGTAATTTAATATATGAAATAATTATAAATATATGTGTATAATTATAATAATACACATAAGTTCACACATGCACACAGGAGATGAAGGACTCTCACACATTTAGTTCTGTTTCGTTCGTGAAGAATTTGTCTCAGACACACTGAGACTGACAGATTTCGGGTACTATTATGGATAACTTCCAAAAATCTTTAGCCCGACAGTGCAGTACTAGATTGACAGTGCTGTCAGACGGGACTCTTTTAGTCAGCAATGCTAGAACAAACTAGGGACTGCTTTGTCGTTTTGCGCGCATCTCGGACAGTGCAAATTACTTTTATATTCAGAACGCAATTACTCCGACAAAGCTGGTGATTTGGAGGAAACGGTGGAGCGTCGTACCCAATGCTTTACCGCAATTAGCTTTGTTCAACTACTTTCTGAGTTCAAATGCTACTACTGTCAATTTCATTTTTCATACATTTGAGATCATTAAAAGTTGAGTAACATACTAGAAATGTAGTATAATCGGCAGTATCCATACCTTATAAATTATTTCAACTTCAAGTTTGTAAGACTAAAGAGTTCACATGATTTAGTTTCATTCCCCTATGTTTTGAGTTAAAAAATTTCGCTTGGGAAAAGTTAATTTAATTTCCACTACTCCTTGTTCGGAGGAATAACTATCTGTCATGAACAGGGATCAATTTGCTTCATTTGCGTCATGTGAAAAGCTCCGCGACCTACAGGGGAATTACTTGCCATCTATGTTTCTCTTGTGTAGCCACTCTGCAGAGTGTTCGGAGATGAATTTAAAGATTTTTTACTCCTACTTTTTTTTCAGAAATTGTTTGATATATTGGTATACAGTAAATGGAGAGCATATAAAGTTGCTGAGGAAAAATTAGCTGACATGGAGGATAAGAAGGCATTTCAATACTAGAATAGAGTTACCTGTATTATGAAGATATACGTGTCGGGTGTCAGAATGCTGCCTAATGCTCCGTGTAAAAGGTTGTACGACGAGACATAGACAGCTGCAACGGAGACTGCGAAACCGTGACCAGCAGATCTTTGGGTGTATCTATAGTGAGGGTGACGTCGTGTCACTCCACATATTTTAATAACCCCTAGACTTAAGTCAGACGGCTAAGTGAAGCTGCCAGAGACTATTGTCAAACCATGGCTGGAAAAGGAGCCAGATGTGTGGCAGCTGGATTCTGTTTCTTGCTATATTTTTGGAAAGAATTAGAAATGGTCGTTGGAAAATTTCTATCGCTTTACCACTCCCAATTTTTTGATCCTTCATTCCTCCAATTGTAATCCCATATATCGTTATGTGTGGGGCGCGGCTGAGGAAGGCACTAATCGCTCTGCCTGTAGCACCAAGGCCGAACTGATGGCCTAGATCAAGGAGGTGTTTAAGATCTTTCCAAGAACACAATAAGGAATGCATGTCCCAGGTTCTGGAGCTGTCTTGAATCTGTGGTGGACGCTGAGGACGGCTAATTTTAATAAACTGTTATCTCCCAGCTACAATCTAGTTGATATTCTTTGATTTTTAAAATACTTTTACTTTTGAATGAGATAATGTGTTGTCTTTTTCCTTTACACAAACTGTCAAATGTATCAGGAACACACTGTACCTGATAGAAATAGCAGGTAAATGCCATTCAAATCGGACACCTCTGTTTTGTATAAGGAAGAATACATTAGATAATGTGGTCATAGAAACTATGTCTAACAATGAGACAGAAGGTTCATAACTGAAACATATTTGTTTCTACCTTCTTGTTTAGTGATGATCTGGTGCTAAATAATAATAATTAGGAAAACGGTTGGATCTATTTTAAAACGGGGGCCACAGTATTTTCTTAACGAAACACTTTGAAACTTGGAACACTGGTAGAATGTGTCATATAAAACATCTTTTTCTCTTAGTCTTCTTAAAAAAAAGAAAGAAATCCCTGAGTTATTCCATGTTAAAGTTGTCGTATTTCTGTAATTTCAACCAATCACTGACGTCCATTCAGCCGATATACATTAAGTGCCGACTACATAAACAAACGATTCTGAAACAATTCTATCGGTGATAAAATTATTATTAACTTGTCAAAAAATGGCTGAAGCATATTGGCAGTAGCTAATAAACCTTTCTATTATAGGCTAACCCTAACGCTAACCCTAACCCTAGCCCTAGGGTTAGGGTTAGGGTAAAACAGCAAATTTAAAAAGAAAAAAGCAAATAAAACGAAGAAAAAAAAAAGAAAATGAAAAAAGCAAATTTAAAATGAAAAAAGCAAATAAAACGAAGCTATGGAGATTAAATACGCTTTACATCGCTTAATCAGCCAAAGGAGTAAATGTAAACAACTGAATACTTGTCAGTGATTGGTTGAAATTATCGAAATAAGACAATTTTTTACATGAAATAAATTCGAATACAAAAACATTTTTCTGTTCTATATCACAAAATAGATAAGTATACGAAGTTTGAAAGTCTTTCGGTACCAAAAACACTACGTAAAACATTAATGAAAACTGCAGCCCCCGTTTTAAAATAGATCTAAACGGTTATCTCTGGTTTCTGTAACATGAAGCAGATGTGAGATATATCTTATGGATATCACGGCTTTTTATCGTTTATATGATTTTCTGCTGAAAAATAAAGCTCGGTCTTATAAGTCAACGACTCACATGTCACTTTAAATGTTAGTTATGACAGTAAGTTATACATTTCATTAACACTACAGAGATTTACGTGGATTTAACTTTTAAGAGCTTAGTTCCTTGGGCGCAGATAAAACAACATTCTATTTTGCAGTCTCTTAACTCACAGACAGCCCAGTTTACTTGGTTGTAAACATATACCAAGGTATATTACTGACAATGAAAGGTCTCATTCTTCGTGATCCCTCGTTCTCCTAGTAAAACATTATCAAACATTAGAAATGGAATATGTTATATGTATGAATTCAAGGTAGGATGGCCATGGCTGGGTTACGTTTGAAGACACGTCAGTTGAGGTTAAGCAGCAACAACAGCAATGACTCATCATAATGAGATTGATTCCTTTACAATTAAAGACCGTTTCGTTCCTTTGCAGAGCTGCGTTCAAATTTACGCATGAATATCGCTAGCAGATGTTCGAGCTTTGTATGCATATATCATGTAATTGAAATTTTCAGATGATTCCCCTATGACTATTGGATTAATGTGGAGTATTATTGATAGAGTAATATTATTTGGGAAGTTGGTGTTAACAATATATAAAATGAAATTAAATCTTTTGATTAGAAGGGCAAAACAAAACGGAATTTTACGCGTTGTGCACGCTGAGCCTGAGATGCATTTTTCATCTTTGGCTGAAAGCAGTTCATTTAACTTAGGCTGTTAGCACATTTGCGTCTAAATAAATAGGATGGTATACATTACAAATATCTTAATATAATTAATATAGGCGCAGGAGCGGCTGTGTGGTAAGTAGCTTGTTTACCAACCACATGGTTCCTTGGGCAAATGTTTTCTACTATAGCCTCGGGCCGACCAAAGCCTTGTGAGTGGATTTGGTAGACGGAAACTGAAAGAAGCCCGTCGTATGTATGTATATATGTATGTGTGTGTTTGCCCCCCCCCCTGCAACATCGCTTGACAACCGATGTTGGTGTGTTTATGTACCCGTAACTTAGCGGTTCGGCAAAAGAGACGGATAGAATAAATACAAAGCTTACAAAGAATAAGTCCTGGGGTCGATTTTCTCGACTACAGGCGGTACTCCAGCATGGCCGCAGTCAAATGACTGAAACAAACAACAAAGTACATATTATAAATGAGTTAATTAATATTTCTAAAAAGGTGAAGGAAAAAGAAGAGAAAAGAAAGCGTTAACTTTCAGTTTAGTCTTCAGTTAATGATATTCTTAAATCCCTTCTAATTATCCACAGTTAATAAGTAAAAGAGGAACCAATACTAGAATATATTTAGTTGCATCTTTGCGTAAATACTAAGTTTTCGATTGTGAAGCAAAAAGAAGTAACATCACCTTATTATATCATTAAATACACATTCACTTATCTAATCATCTACAAATGTTATGGCTCGAACCCTACTGACATTCAGTCTGATTGAAAATGTATTTGCCTATAATTGCACGTTGGGTCATCACCGAAGTTTAGTATTTCACGCAGCATGTCTCCACGACTACTTAAGTTTTGTTTGAAAGTCCTGAGTTCAAAATATTGACGGATCTGTCTTCGACTTTTTCCTCGTTATGGGCATCAAATAATTATATCGACAATATTTTGGCACGGAAAGGGAGTGAGATGGCAGAATCGTTAGCACAGTGGGCAAAATTCTTAGCGGCATTTCGTCCGCCTCTACGTTCTGAGTTCAAATTTCGCGAGGTCGACTTTGCTTTTCATCATTTTGGGTCCATAAAATAAGTACCAGTTGGACCCTGTTGTCGTTGTAATTGACTTAGCACCTCTTCCGAAATTGCTAACCTTGTACCAAAAATGTGAAACCAGCATTCTGACATGGATTTAAGTAAATGATATGGGAATCCGTCGTTGGGTTACCACAAAATATTTTGTCTTCACGTAGCGTGTTAAGTAAGGTCAGGTCATCCTGCCACAGCCTACTTTGCCATATTAATTGCAATCTTCTCTAAATTATTGATTTCTAAGGGATATAACAGATTTAATTGATCTCCCATCACTTTTAGTGCTATTTACATTATTGATGAAGTACAGATAAAAGTTAAATTCGATCTCGATAGGACTTGAGCCATCAACTTAAAGAAATATAATCAAATAAACAAATGATTTTGACATTATGTACCACTGAACACTTCCCTAACATATTCGTTCCCTACAGAATTGATTACAGTCGAAAAATTCGTGTTATGTGAAATAGAAGAATGTTAATGGAACATGAAAGAATCGAACCAATGCCACATGGTAGATTCTAAGTGAATTTAATATTTCTACTCGGTGTTCTAAAGTAGTTTGCTAATTATAAAAAAGAAAAAAATCCAAGACAAAGCCAAAAGCAATTGTAAGGAATTTAACTACAATCTACTTAAGTCTGTTTCAGCAAAATATGTATATATGTTTTAATTTAGGTTTTGAATTAGAAATGTCTTTAATTATGTTTCTTTGTTTTTTCTTTTAGGTAAGTACCTGATTTCAATAGTTTAATGGATGGTAATGGTGCGAGATATATAATATATTGAAGAGCTATTAAGGTATTTGACAACATTTCACTTTTCACTCAAAAGTTCTTCTCCAAAACACATGCGCTCACACATGTAAAACGAAAATAGATACACACACACACACACACACACACACACACACACACACAC
>NC_068983.1:148720708-148729105 GCF_001194135.2 Octopus bimaculoides | reverse complement strand
TCGTCATTGGCCGCCGATATCAATGCTTCTTTGTTTACATTAAAAACGTGGTTGCTATTTAAGTGTGTTGCGTCTGTTGTCTGCATCTATGCTGTCAAACCATTAGTGAAAATGTTTTTCGTTATTAATAAAAGTAACTAGTTTGTGAACAGATAGCGTGCAATACTCCTTGAAAGTGAAACAATGATTGAAAAGAAGTGACAGTCCAAACGTTGTTCAGTCACTTTGTGAATATATCATAGACCACGTTTATTGTAATTTTAGGAAGCAAAATGACAATTTACTGCCCTTTAGAGCTTACTCGGAGACAGGTAAAGCTGTTAATGGGCAGCAAACATCTAATAATTCAATATTTCTGTAATTTTAGTGGTTCAATGATTTGGGTATATACTAATTTCAGAGCCAACAATAAATGAAAGCATCTTGCGATTAAGCAATTATACAAAGATATTGGTATCGTGGAAAATTATGTGCTTATAGTTGTATGGTTTAGAAATTCAGTATACATGGAGTCGTAAATTTAATTCGACCAGGTAAAATAAATCGGTATGTATTGAGGCTGTAACAAAATAGAATTATATATTTAATGTAATGCCTGAAAACGTGATCTTGTTTTTAAGGTTGAGTTATATTCAATTATCCAGCACTATCCTGGTCGCAAGAATACCTAATTAGCGGGTCTGTACACTCTGTGTATATGTGTATATGTGTGTATATATGTGTACAGGGATTGTTCTCCCATGGGATATAGTCACCTTTTGCGCTTCCTATCTTTTATAAAATGCAGTGCCCTCCTGATGTGCTCTTTCACGTTAACAAAAGCAGACAACTTCCTGATAAAACCACAACTCTTTAATGTCGACAGTATTTCAGCAGAGAATATTACCGCGCGGGCAACTACTGAATCCAGTCTTCTCCTGCTTATACTTCACCCTCTGTGTGTCCTCACGATCAATGAAACTACAGAAGTGGCTGTTTCCTTGTCCAAACAATGTCTAAACAGTGAAACATGCATGTACACATCAACCCTGTGACAGTTTGCTGTGGCTCAAATGACTACCAGTAGAAAGTCTCTGGTTATCAGACCACTAATCTCTGTCTCTCTGTATTTCCCTCTCTCCCTCTTTCTATCTCCCTCACGCATGCACATACATGCGAATCCAGGAACAATTTTTGAAAAGACAATTGTTGAAAACGCATTGGCCGAAAGAAGGCGAAAGGAAAACATTAGTTGAAGAAAAAATCGTACAAAAGAACAATTGATCGAAATCCTATTCAACGAAGACAAGGCAGTTTTTCGACGAAATTTTTATACCGAACAAAGTAATATTAAAAAAAAAAGCATATATAATATACCGACATTTGGTTCAATTATCACACACACACACACACACACACACACACACACACACACACACACACTCGATATATGTATTATGTTTATATGTGCATTTACATACAAATATACATAGAATCAACTACACAGTAATAAATGCTAAGTAAAAATTCTTTGTTCTTTATTGCAACTCAAAATTTCTATATTGTGCAGGAATATTGACTAAAGTAGTGTTTTTAAGCTTTATAGCTAGCTTTTAAGTTGCGTTCAATTTAACAGATTTTCTACGTTAACCGATAACACCATATATTAGAGTTAGAGAATTTCCTGTATACATATTCATGCACACACACACGAACAGCATTCGTCAATTTCTTGAAAATGGGGTCATATACATACATATATATATATTGTATAAAGGATCGTGGGTAAGTCCAAAACAATGCGAAGTAAATGTAAGGTAAATCACAAGAAAATAAATATTAATGTAGACTTACCTTGTATTGAATATTATGAGGTTATGACCCCATTTTCTAGAAATTAACGAATGTTGCCGATGTGAGTATATGTGAGCGTGTGTGGAGTGGACATGCCCAGAATGGTGTTGCTATAGCAACCAGCTAGCTTCCTGTAACTCCCTTGTATTGGTGATCTTAGGTTTCTTTTGGTGTATGGGGATGGCCTCAGAGATTCTAAGGTTGCCCCTGTTCCGCTGTGTTATCTAGATGTGCAAGGCAAACATCTCAAGTCATATACGTTGTTATTATTATTGGAAAAAATATTCAAAGTCTTACAGCTGTTTCGTGATATCGCAGAGTATGGGATATTTCGTCATCAGAGACAAATAGAGAAAATAAGATGGGTATAGATTAATTAAATGGAGGCATAGGGGACAGAAGTAAAGGAATAAGGAGATGAAGAAAGAGAAGAAACATGAAACATAAAAGTTTACAGTTCAGCTTTCTGATCTTGTAGAAATAAGTCCATAAGTCCTTAGTTGCAATCCTGCGTACATGCATGCAGTTTGAAGTCCTGATAGTGTAATATATACATATAACATGCTTTTTTTTTCTTTTCTTTCTTCATTTCCTTATTCCTTTACTCCTGTCCTCTACGTAGTCATTTCATTAATCTATATCCTTCTCATTTTCCCTATTTGTCTCCGATGACGGAATATCTTATACTCTGGGATATCCCAGAAACAGCTGTAAGACTTTGAATCTTTTTTCCAATAATAATAATAATGCATATGACTTGAGAAGTTTGCCTTGCCTCAGCGTTTTGTTGTTCTCTTCAACAATCATATATATATATATATATATATATATATATATATATATCTGGAAAGAGAAGCAGACACTAGTATTGACTGGAATTGACATATTGTAACAACAACTGAAGCATTACCCCAAAGCAAAATTAATTATTTTACATTGCTTGGCGTCGTCTCATTAATATATGATAAGAGTGATCAATTTACTATTAGTATAAAAATGATGATTAATTGGACGTCCATATATTCATTTCATATTTGTTTACATGAGCTTTCCCACTCACATTATCAACTGGTTATTCTCATTTGTACTGACATTATTAGTGACTCCGGTGCTACGTTATGGATAGTGAGACCATTTATCTGCACCAGAAATGTTCTTCTTTATGGAGCAAGTTGTGGAGACGTCTATGAAAAACCAGCAGCTGTCAATGCATGTAATAAATATATGTTTTCACTCCTATTCACGCCACTGATATAGCCCAAAAGAAAGGCTTGCCACCAATCTCATCATATGCTTTGCCTCCAAAATGTAAAGAGTCGAAACTGCAACCGCAATGGATTCCACTCGACGCTCTAACAATGTTCCATCAATTCAATACTCTGAACTGATAAATAGGTTTGCGTGCTGTGGAGGAACATGAATATCGTCGTTCTCATATAGGAGGAAGTTCTCTCCCCGAATATTTCAATGCTGCTAAATAATACTTGCTAAGATGAATACTATTTTTCTCGGACTCTGGTTCTGTCTCTCGTATGAGTGATGTTACATGGTAAATGTTACACGAGTCCCGCAGCATTTACTATTAAACGTTGCCTTGATATCCGTACATTTAGTAAAAATAAACGGTGGAGAGGTAGAAAGGCAGAAATAAAGGGTGGAAACAGTAGAATAAAGGGGGTGTATGCAGGCATATTCCAGTTTGATAGGATATACTAACACTAGGCCAAGGTAGGTTTTCGTTCCGTCACTTGTGTTGCCGATACTTTTGAACGTTAAGTACTTGATGTAGCAACACGTAGTCTTCTTGCATTTCGTGCAACAACAACAACAACAACAACAACAACAACAACAACAACTACTACTACTACTACTACTACTACTACTACTACTACTACTACTACTACTGCTGCTGCTGCTGCTGCTGCAACTGCTTCTACCAAGCTGAAAATAGAGTAAGGTATACTGTCCATTTTTTGTTCAACTCCCTTTTCTTGATCTCTCTAAATAATATTGATTTCTAACATTGGCACAAGGTCACGAATATGAAAGAACGTTTGATTAAGTCGGCCCCAGTACCAGTCTGTTACTTATTTTAACGATCCTATTAACTGCTAATCAATCAGCTGTTAATAGGGTCGTTAATGCGAACTGATGCGAACTGATGGGAAATGTTAAGCGAGATAAACAAGTAAATATACAAAACGGAAATAACGCCATATAAACAACATAATATAAAATTATATTAGCGTATATATAACAAAATATAAATAGAAAGCATAAATAGATGGAATTAGTTTCAAAACTATATCATGTGATTTCTCAAATTATAGTAGAATTTTATACTATTATAGAAAGCAGAATATTCTCTCTGGTTTTAGGGCACAATTTCTGCAACAACAATAGCAATACAATCACTACTAATTATTATACTTAATTTGCGGACTTTTATTTGCAAAATATAAAAAGAAAGAAAGAAAAAGATATGAAAAACGCAACCGATATATAATGTACTGAGGCAAAAATAGTTTTTCCCATCTCTGAATTAGCCGATACTATTAAAAGTAGTTTCTTTTTTTATTGAATTTAACTCTGCAGGCTCATTATAAATAGTAATTTATAATTGATATTATTTAATTACCCCATCCCAACCACTACGCACACACTACTAGTCAGTAGCAATCCCCCCTTCGCTTTGCATCAGATTGAACATCAAAGCATTTAATTCTTCATCATTATCGAAAGATTGGCACATTAATAGAAAAAAAAAAATTCAACATCTTAATTCTGTTGATTTGTTACTTCGAAAGTTGATTGATCTATCTAACAAAATACAAAATAACGTTTCAACATTCAACTTTTAATTTTCAACCCCTAAATACTGAAACTATTTAAGTACAGTGATGAATGTCACAAATAACTTAAATGAACAAACAGGGATACGTCTGTTCGGTTGCTCAGTCTGCGAGAAGTAGCCACCAAAATTGAGTAAAAATTTATTGTTTTGAAGCTGTACTTTGCGAATGAAAATACTTGTGTATTTCACATTTTGTCACTTCCTGTGATGTCGATAAGTGTTAATCATTTTGTGAAATCCATAGGGGAAGAATCATTAATTATTTAAGGCTCTCCATGTTCAAATCCCACTGAGAGTGACTTGTCCTTCCGACTATCTCTCTGGGAGTGGGTGGTTGATGAAATAATGCTAACGTTGAGTACTATAATGTCAATTTGATCGACTGCAGACGCTCTAAAACGTCTTGACCTGTACCAATATTAGAAATCAATACTCTAGACTTTTCTCTTATAATAAGCAATCTTTAGTATACTATAAGTATTGCTATTGACCCAATAATGAGGCCTATTTTCGCTGCTAGATTTAATATCCAAATCTCATATCAATATCGTACTTAAGGAAATTAAAAATAAGACCGCAATGACTATAGTGTAGTCCCAGATACATTATACACGAAACAAATCGGGCGTTATAACTGCTGGAGCGCCTTTGGTTCAACAAGATTAAGGGCTGAACTGGAGCTATAAAAGTAAAAAAGCTATATTTTTATGACCACAATGAATTATTATATGTTCTCGGGACAATACTTACAGAGAGATAATGTGGTTATTTGCAAGTCATCAAATGCCATCAACATTTAATGAAAAAGAAAAAAAAAGTTTTTAGAGCAGAGGCATATGCTATATAGAAACGACCAAAATTTAAAACAGAATGGGTGGAAGAAAATATCCAATTAAATCAACCTTTGCATCTTATGACTATTTTATCTGCCACAAAATGCCTGATTTTAGGATTTCTGTTCAGTATGTAACGAAATACCGCAAGGAATTTTATATGTTACTTTTACCGATGACATCAACAACTGCAAATTGCTTACAATTTTTAATCTGTCTGCTGGGACAATAGTGCCTTAGATTTGTTTCCATGAATAGATATTTACAAGACAAATCTTTCTTTCAAAATACCATAAAACCCAAGAAAATGTGCATAAATATATAACTATATTATAAAAAAAGCAAAAGACCTATGTTAATGAATAAATTAGTACAATCTCTAAAATTTTGAATTGTGAAAAGATGAGGCCCTAATTGTACGAACTATAAATGTTGAATTTGAAATGTTATAATTCAAATTTTGAGGGTATTTATTTCGCACCAGATATGCCGGTGACAGGGAGGAACCACTAACGTCTCGACGTGTTATCCGGTACCATGTCAACTCAGCCAGTTACACTTCAATTTCTCTATTGCTCACGGGGGATAAACATAGAGAGGACAAACGAGGACAAAGGGATTAAGTAGATTACATCGACCCCAGTGTGTAATTGATACTTATTTAATCGACCCTGAAAGGATGAAAGGCAAAGTCGACCTCGGCGGACCACCTCTGTATATTATGAGTAGATGGAAATGGGAAATTGCTACGTTTATTTTATTAAGGACAGTGGAGAATGGTATACACCAAACGGTGCAGAACTAAAGGAACTGCAGTGTTTATTTTGTCTTTGTGTTCTAAGGATTACTTTTGTCTGTACTCTCTTAACTTTCATCATATCGCGCGTGTGTAGCAACGGCGTAAATAAAAGAAATTATTGTATTCGACTGTGAATTGAAATCGCAATCTCCTCCTTGATATGCTGGGGTTCATAGCTCAAGTATATTACAGTCAAGTGTCTTCTGTCAAGAAGTAAATCTTCCAAAGAGTTGATATGGCAAAGATTAATCAGTCCCTTTAACGCCTGATCATTCTCTCTTAACTGCAAATTCAAGTTAGTGCAAAAACGTGATATATATATAAAGAAAAGTTATAATCGATATAGTGTGACAAGTCAGAAGACAAGTGATTGGAGAAATCAATAACAATTATATTTTCTTCTGTGTATTGTTTTTCTTCTTTGTATTGAAAAAATGGCTGCCAGAAGATTGAAGCGAAAATAGTTTCATATATAACAATGTCAATATTAGTTTTTCATATAAGGCGTCGACGTAGAAGTTGTGAATCGCCAGCATTGAATACATTTTAATAGACAGTTTAACTCGTCCATATTTTGAGTCGGATTCAACTCCTCTTTGTCATACGCTTTTAGGTGGATGAATTGAATCTACACTGTACGGCATTCTACAAAAGATCCCAACACAAAAGCAGCATTCCGATTGGTTAAAATAACTCAATATTATGCTTCACATCTAGTTCAAATAAGTAAATACTACTTCAATTCTAATGGTGGTGTATACCCGATTTCATAATGGGACTGACAAATTCTAAAAGGGCTTGATTTTGCATTTTATCTTTTAATGGTCAATAAATGAGTCACCAGTCATGCAATGGAGTTGATTCAGTCATATCTAAAGGTGGTCAGTCTTTAATCAAGTTAAGAAAACGATACAACAGCTTGGCTAAGTAAAATGTCAAATGAAATACATCATACTATCAGTGCTCGATCTAATGTCTCCCATTAGATAACGTAAGTGAAATGAAATGTTTTCCTAGCTGAAAATTGAAACCGCTTTGCGAACTTGACATATCAAAAGCTTACATCTTATTCCACAAGGCTCTGAACAAAAAATCAATATTAGTTATTCATTCCCAAGTGTTGCTATTTCGAACGACATGGGCGAAAAATATCGAGATGAAACCATGAGATAATTATTTCAGTATTGCTTGTTTTTTTCTCTCTCTCTTTTTATATTCATTTATTTATTTAATGTAAATTCCAACGAATCAAAGATAAAATGAGGGAAAAAGAAAGAGAGAGAAAGAAAGAGATAAAGAGGTTAAAAGAGAAAAAGAGGGATGAGTGAGAATGTATTAGGGAAATATGTGGCAGCTCCAATTGTTTCAAATCAATATCGAGAGAATGTTATAGAGAATATGCAATTTTGTATGAATGACAATCTGTTGTAATGTGGAGATGTTTTCTGTGATAATGTATATTTGTTTCTATCTACCTCTCCTTCTCTCTCTGTTTCTCTTCCTTTTTTCCAATAAAAACTATGTACCGAAAGTCGATTTAACACACACACACACACACACACACACACACACACACACACACACACACACACACACACACACACACACACACACACACACACAAACACGAACACACACACTATATATATATATGTGTATGTGTGTGTGTGTGTACATATATGTATGTATATATATGTTTATGTATGGATATTATACGTATACATACAAACACGTGTATACATACAAATATATCTATATCTATATATATACATGTATATACACACAAACTATCCATACATATATGTGTATACGCATCCCCTTCGTTTCCCTTCTATCTTCTCCAGCGCGATTTCTAGTGAAACAATAAAACGAAGTGTGTATAATCTATCTATACCATCTACTTATCTATCAATATGCATCAAATGCATACATCTATGTATGTGTTTGTATGCATGTGTGTGAGTGTGTGTTTATATGTATATCTATATGAATATGTATGTGTGTATATATATATATACATATATATTCGTATATATATATATATATATATATATATATATATATATATATATATATAT
>NC_068983.1:148718495-148720014 GCF_001194135.2 Octopus bimaculoides | reverse complement strand
TATATTTATGACGTGAGGTGGCAGTATCGTTAAAACGTCAAAGAAAATGCTAAAAGGCATGTTCTGGTTTTGTACGTTCCGAGTTCAAACCCCACTGTGGACAACTTTGCCTTTCATCCCTCCTGGGTCGATATAATAACGCACCTGTCAAATATTATGAGCGGTGTAATCGGCTTCCCCTCCCCTCAAAATTGCTTGCTTTGAACCCCTCAATGAACCGGAGACCGTTCAAAGGGAATGTTATAAGCTCTGTCACTTATACATCATGATATACACACACCTACGAATGAGCATCTATCTGTTTAAATTTCCCTCTTTCGGTATACACACCCGCCTATGTATATATATATATACATATATGCTTTTTTTCCAAAAGAACCTTATAGAAACACATTCATTCGGAAGTAGTACAATTATTCCATAGTTTTAGAGGGAGCAGTAAAATTCTGCATTAGTTTTTAAGTCTAGTTAGAAGCAAGATGTGCTTAAACTATTCGGACTAATTAATTACCTAACCCTCCTCTCCGTTTTTAATACATTATGTTGCCTTTTCTCGGAGGGTTGGCTGCTATTTATAGCACATAGTATGACAACACAAAGGTTTCTGCGTTTACTCAGTTCAGTAAGCTAGACCAGTAAAGGGATGTGCTTAGAATTATGAAACAAAACCGTTTTGTAGACTAAACATCGTTTAATATAAATAACCGTTATTCATAAGGAGGCAGTTTTCTGTTCACAGCAAATAGGCATAAACAGCAAAATATTACCCAGCCATATATATTGCAGGTAATTGTTTTTGAAGGATTTGAAGATCGTGGTTAAATAGTCAATGCAGCAATGTGATTTGAACTCGTGACTGCGAGACACGATATCAAAACCGTTGTAAAGCTTACAATATTCGCTTATTTCTAAGCAACCCTAAAGTCTAAAGGATATGTGAAGTTAAGTATACAGTGAAGCAGAATTGAATCAAATTGATATACTCTATGAAATATACACCACACCCACTATCTGAAGATGTGAGAGAGATGAGATGTTGTGATGTTCAGGACTTACACAGAATATGCAGCAGGTTCAACTCCCAAATGAATGACAAGGAATAATGGTTTAGCTAGCATTACATTCATATCGAATCAATGAAAACTTTACCGTTCCCCACACAAATAATAATAATAATAATAGATAATCATAATGACGTTGATAATGATGATGATGATGATGGTAATAATAATAATATTCCTAAGTTATTTTCAATAAACACACTGTATATATACTTTACTGAAAAACTATAATTATGACTAATTCAAATTCTTTGATAATGTACTATAATTATCTAAAAAGTGTTGCTCTTGCTGTTGAAATGAACACATTACATCATTCTAAAAGTGGTTTATTATATTTTCATGTCACATTTTTTAAAAATTTTATATTTAAATGATGAATCTTTTTGATTCCAGACTGTTATTTAAGAAAGAAGAACCGTAAAAAAAAAGCGTTTCAGCAACATTTTTCATTGCAA
>NC_068983.1:148714525-148718049 GCF_001194135.2 Octopus bimaculoides | reverse complement strand
GACTTCATCGTTTTATATATATATATATATATATGTGCACACAGTTATTCCTCCTCACATATATGTATATATACATACATAAATATACACACAAATACCCATGCAATGCTCTCTGAAGCTACAGTGAAAACTTGGTATTCTGCTATTTTCAAGGACATTTCATCATTTCTGGATTGACGCAGTGGGAGGAGGCTGCCAAATAATCTATTGTTCAGAAACCTGCAAATGTCACGCCATTGTTTAACTTCGTTCTAACTTTTAACAACTATATTTTGTTGTTGACATTGCAGTTGTTTTTATTGCTGCGTTTCGTAGCAGCAACAGCAGTAGTAGTAGTAGTAGTAGTAGTAGTAGTAGTAGTAGTAGTAGTAGTAGCTCTTGTAGTTGTGTAGTAGTTATTGGTGTAGTTGTTGTTGCCGTGGTAGTCTGACAGTTAATATCATTGAAGATGTCATGGGTTAGCCTTATCCCTTGATGATCTTAAGGATGCTAATGTCTCTTGTTGTTGCGATGGTAGTTTCTACTGTTGCTGTTGTTTTTGTTGCTGTTGCTGAGCCCCCCCCCCAGGTCAACCTAGATCGAGCTGACCTACGATCACGTTCGTTCTATCTGTTAGGATATAGGGGATTTTTTTGTATATTTAAATTTCCATTCTACAATGTGATCATCATTTCTACAGAGAGTATGATGCAATTTGGAAGAGACGTGGTTGCTATTCCTAGCAAATCGGTTCGCCTCTTTGGTGTTAGTGGTTGTGGCGTTGATGGTAGGGATGGCATTAGTGGAAACGTTTGATGGTTGTGTTATTAGTGATAGGATTGTTGGTTGTGAAGTTGTTGGTGGTTGAAGTGTTTGTGTATGTGCTGTTGGTATCGATGGTGTTAATGGTGTTGTTGGTAATTGTATTAGCAATGTTCGTTTCATGCCATTGTTGGTGGTTTAAGTGTTGGTTTTGGCTGTGATGAGGTGTTGTTCTTGTTGATGTTGGTGCCTACTGGTAAAATATTGATCGGTATTACTAATGTTTGTGATGTTGGGGGTTACTGGTT
Source organism: Octopus bimaculoides (assembly GCF_001194135.2). NCBI lineage: Eukaryota > Metazoa > Mollusca > Cephalopoda > Octopoda > Octopodidae > Octopus > Octopus bimaculoides. The sequence goes on along the minus strand of NC_068983.1, from coordinate 148,717,000 downwards.
TTCTTGTTGGTGATGTAGGGACTCGTGTTGATAGTATAGTTAGTGGTGGTGTTGTTAATGGTAAAATTGTTGCTAGGGAGAGCAGTATAATACATTGGGAAGATCCTATGTTGTATCCTTCTGGTCCATGAGAGAGAGGTTCATCCGATTGATAGAGCTGGATAGTTAGTATATTGTCAGTGAGGCTATGTTGTATGCATGACTAAAGCACTTGACTCGCATGTATCGCTGACTAGGAACGACTTATTTGTAAGTGTCATCAGCACTACAAGACAGTGTCTTGTGTTTCCTTAGTGCTCTGTTTATCTCAATCTGTGATTATAAATTTGTATCTTGGGGAACGGATACTATCAAGAGACTAACTGATCATAAATACACTACACTACATGAAGAAAAACAATGTCGACAGTAGTCAACATCGGGTTTATGGGATTCGTCATTACCAGAAGATAAGGAGACCTGAATTCCGGAATGCACTTTATCTAACTGAATTCCGGAATGCCCTTTATCTTGCAGGAGAACTTACCTTGAGAGCTCAAAGTTTTTGTTTGTGGTTTATAGTCTTCTGTACCAACGATAGGACAAGAAACTTTTCGACATTTTGCTTGTCCGATACCTTTATCCAACCGGTTTCTGCAAATTTCTGATATATATATAACAGTGTTCTATCGTAGTACAGCATAGTTTGTAGGCAGAAAAGAGACGCAGTTATGTAGGAAGTCGTGATGGAGAAGGGCAAAAAGGAAGCATATTTGTAAGATGTGAGTAATGAGGAAGGGATAATGAAAACTGTTTTTCAGGTTTGATCAAGAAGCTTGAAATTATCTGTAAGCAAGGTGTTAGAAATATACTTGTATAGGAGTTCATGTGGAACATATGTCATGTTCAGGTCACAACATGTGTTGGTTGAAAGATTTCTTATGACTAATCAAGAAAATTTTCAACCAACATAACAAGTTACTTGGTATATAGGTTGGCGGTGATTATAGAAAATACCGTCTCGGTTTGTAACAGAGTGTAGGTCAGAGAGAGAGAGAGAGGTCAAACGTAATGATGTTGTTGGAATTTACTTTTAAGTAATTTCCCACTGAATGGGTTTGATATAAATTTTGTTACGCTCAATTATTTAAAGTGATAGTACCGTGCTGCTACTGCGTAAATCTCTCTGAGAGATTTAGAAATGTATTATTGCTAAATTATTTGCTGAAGCATACTGTGTTTCTAACTGGATCATTTATAAATATACATGTATAGATATTTAAATATAGACAAATGCGTACATTTAACTGTACAACTAGATCAATGTTATCCAAATAAACTTGTAGACAAATGCATATTTCTGTAAAGGCGTGCATCTATAAGTAGATAAAAATATACGAAAACACCTACATAGATATAAATTTGTATTTATATACTTTTACATAAATCAATGCACCCACACACCCACACCCACACCCACACACACACATATTTAATGCATATAAACACAGTTCTTTACTGTGAAGGATAATTTATAAAAAAGATAATATAAAATATGGACGATACAAAATGTAATTTTAGAAAACTTACCATAATTATTCATACATTTAAAATATGCAACATTTGTTTATTGGTTACATAAGAGACTCCATATATTTTAACATATTATCATATGCATAGTATAAAATTTTAACTTTCAAACATTTTCTCTTCCGTGGCAAGTATTTAAGTAATGGTAATAATTTTAAAGTTTTTAGTTAGCGTTTATTATAATCATCGTTGTTGCTGTCATCATCGCCGTTGTTGATGTTGCCGTCGCCAGCATCTTATGATGTACCTCTGATTAGAGAAAGGTCAACGAATTGACTGCTCTTCACACTAGTGCGTAGCATACACATTTTATTTGTTATATTTGAATATAATACAAGTAAATCGATATAAAAAAACAACAGAGAGTTAAATTTAGTTTTCAAAATATGTATTAGAATCGAGGAGATTGAAAAATTTGAAAAAATAATTTATGGAGAGAAAGAAATGAAAACAAAAAAAACCCCGAAGTATATGTTAGTATAAGCTGAAAAGAAGTACAGAGTGCGGAATTGTGGGAAAACCATGTGCAAATAACAAAAAAAAAAAATTAAGTGTTCCTTGGAGACGTATACAGGAAGTGCATGCAGTAAGAGAATTCGGGTTATTCAAAGAGTGCAACTATTCTAGACTTGAAATGAAGCACCAATGCAAAGATAACAAAGTGAAGAACGATTGGAATTGTCGAAGAGGAAATATGGCGGAGGAAAATCAGAACAGACGAATAAAAAGTGGGTAAGCTGTTGAAGTAAGAATATGCAAAGACGCAGTAAACAGCATAAAAAAAACAGCTTTCTAAGTTAATAACTGAGAAGTCTGTGAGACTGTGTCTATATGTATGTATGCATGTATGTATGTATGCATGTATGTATGCATGTATGTATGTATGTATATATGCATGTATGTATG
>NC_068983.1:148714154-148714515 GCF_001194135.2 Octopus bimaculoides | reverse complement strand
ACACACACACACACACACACACACACACACACACACACACACACACACACACACACACACACACACACAAATATATATATAAATAAACTTTTTTCGACAATTTAAATGAGAGTCTTGACTCTTATTTATAGCTGGTAGACATACTTAGTAAGTCCTTTGATTAATTTTAATCCTTCAGCTATTTAATGCTTTTTGGGCCTGCAATCGCCTATATTATTGATTCTTTTATTCTCATTTTGTTACACTAGATGATAATACAGTCAATAATATCTTCGCAAATATTTTCACCTGAATTATTTGCTCCGTATATATATATATATATATATATATATATATAAAGGAATGCAGTTGACGTTATATT
>NC_068983.1:148712643-148714033 GCF_001194135.2 Octopus bimaculoides | reverse complement strand
TATATATATATATATATATATATATATATTTCATGGTGCCATCCATTTTTATTTTATTTTATTTTATATTATATATTGTATATTATATTATATATTGTATATTCCATATTCTATACCCCACATTGGTTCTGCAGGAATATAAATAAAACATAAAAAACAGTGTTGGAACTCTTTTAAACAAAATAATATATGTATATATATATATATATATAAACAATATATGAGTATATGCATATATATGTACATGTATGTACATACCTTTATCTACATGTACATATTTGCTCCGTATATATATATATATATATATATATATATATAAAGGAATGCAGTTGACGTTATATTAAATTTATGAATCAGTTACGACAATTTCAATAATAAGTGGAATTGTTACATCACCTCCAGGTTATAGATGGCAAGACAACAGTTATCCACTGAGTTGTGCAGCGAGATCAATCAGGACGCATGTGTTTGCGAATCAAAATTCGTAAAGGCAGAGATATGCATCTACGACTTAATTAATGTGTGTGTTAATATTCTTCTTAAAATATTAATATATATATATATACGTGTGTGTGTAAGTGTGTGTATGTATGTGCATCTGTGTGTGTCTGCCTTATTTTTTCTGTCCCCGTAACATGGCGATTCGGTAAACGAGAGCGATAGAATAAGAATCAGACCTAAATATAAGCACTGGGGTTGATTTGTTCGACTACACCCTTGAAGGCATTGCTCCAGCATGGCTGCAGCCCAATGACTTCAAAAAGCTAAAAGGAAACTAATTTAACGTACCTATCTATCTGTCTGTCTGTCTATCCATCTATCTATCTTGATAAATATAGATATAGATAAATGGTGTTTATATGTATTCAATATCTACAATGTGAAGCGAAGTCGTGGTGGTGGGTATCACGTATTGGAGTTTGAATGTTGTGATGTCACGCTCTAGAAGTATTCGGTTACTATAGGATCAATAGTTTAGCTTATACGCTTACGAGAATTCGGAACGTTTCAATTATATTGCTTCATGAGAAATTGAAAGAAATACAGAAAAAGCTCTTCAAAATTGCTTCCTAAGTGAAAAGTTCAAGAAAAAAAAAAGAAAAGCCTTCTTTTTTTCTTGCGGTTTCATTTTCTTTTTACCTTTAACAAACATCTTCCACATTTAGAAAATATTTCGAGTAAACGATTTCAGTTAAGATCTTAAATAGCAAACAAGTAATATCGTAGAATATCCTTTTAAAAATTGTGCATGTTTATTTGAATAAGAAATCTGAAAGGAAAGGTAGAAAAAATATCCAGGAGGTAATAATAAATTTTAACTTGATTTCTTCTTTTCGTAAATATGTCACCATTTCCTGAGCAGAAATAAGTCAACGAGCAACAGTAACAA
>NC_068983.1:148710061-148712432 GCF_001194135.2 Octopus bimaculoides | reverse complement strand
TATGTATAGCTATGCACATGTCATTGTATATATATATGTGTGTGTGTGGGGGGGTGTATTTATGTATGTATATGTATGTATAGCTATGCACATGTCATTGTATATATATATGTGTGTGTGTGTCACAACTACACACAAACACACCAACATACATACATTTTGTAAGGATAAAACGTGCTAAGGTATTCAGAAAAAAATTTTGTAACTATTGGTAACCTGTCAGTTGTAAATTATTTACGCATTTCCAGAAAAATTCTAAACAAAGCAATAGGGAAGAAAATGATGTATCTATGTTTTTAACGCTTGAAGAATCAACGGTACATGCATGGTTTCCCTCTGATATTGTGTCTAGTTTAATGAATCAAGACACTCTAATGTGTATCTACGTTTCTATGTTTGTATGTATCTTTGTGTTTTACACACATGTACACACTTTCACACATACATATTTATATAGAAATATATGTGTGTGTACGTAAGTATATGTGTGAATATATTTATGTATAAATTCTTGTACGCACACACACACGCACATACATACACACACATTGAACACACACATATTGAGCACAATTTCACACACACAAATATGTCAGATATATATTCCTCGCAGTGTTCCGTTCTCCTTGCTACACAACCATTAAATCGCTTACCAATTTTATATAAAAATTCAATAGTTAATGCTAAATTACCGATTTGCTTATCGTATTTCCGTATTTTACTATATTTCACTTAACTTCCCTACCACCACCACATCATTAGTTGTAATGGGTCTTTAAACGATGCTTTTCTTCCACTGTCTTATTATATTATTCACGATAAATTAATTCAGAAATTATACTTAATTGCAATATAAATTAGGTTGACTTGTTTGACTAGAGGTAAGATCCTGCCTTCCAGCTTTTAGTTATATTATTACATTCGTGTTACTGACAAAGGGTGGGGGATTGAATCGCAGAATCGTCAGAGCGGTGGTAAAATTGCTTGCGGTATTTATTTACGGCATGGTCTTTAAGTTAGAATTTGAGTTCAAATCTCGCAGGCATTGCCTTCTCTTTCCTTTAGGCCTTTGGTGTTGATAAATTGAGTATTATCTACTTTAGAGATAATGTAAGAAAAAGTCGTTTTGGCGATGGAGATCAGTCGATTATATGCTTAGCGCCATTTCGTCGGTTTTTACGTTCTTAGTTCGAACTTCGCCGAGATCGACTTTGTTTTTCATCCTTTCGGGGTCTATAAAATTAGTACCAGTTGAACCCTGGAGTCGATGTAATCGACGAGCCACCTCCCCAGAACTTGCTGGTCTTTAGCCAAAATTCAAAACCATTATTACTGTTAGTGACTAGAAGTTGCAAAGTATTATAGTGCACTGCAAGATACAAAATATAATATAGTTCGAAAGTTTCCACGATAAAATAACTCTTCATTATTGGGGGCAAAATAATCGTTACTCTCCCATTAAGTATTCAATGAGATGAACGCCCATTAATAAATCTTTCTGATCCCTGAAAGTTCAAATAATTGTATTTTTCTGCACTTGTGTGTCGATGAATACATAGAATAAATTATGTGGGTGTTGTGAGCCATGAATCGGTAGAATGGCAGTTAAAATGTTTGCAATACATTTGCATGCCTTAACTCTGTGTGTTCAAATCTCTTCAAAGCCGATGCTTTCTCTCATACTTCTGGGGTCGATAGATATGTACCAGATGAATTCTGAGAATCGATCTAATTCGGTTGAATCCAACCGTCATATTTGAGGCATTGCATTCGTGTAAGAAATCGATAATTACTGAATATCTTCAGCCTTTTAAAATAGTTTTTCTTTAGTTCTGCATTCAAACTGCTATACTTTGTCGTATCTCATTTTCTTTCTCATTCCGCCTACATCCCACTTTCTCTAAACAGACACACACACATTTGAGACACAGCGAGAGAGATTAAGCGAAAGAGAGAGAGAGAGAGAGATAAAAAGAAAGATACGAGAGGTGGATAAATGTATATGCCTTCTTTCTATGCGTGTGTGTATGTTGTGTGGGCGACTATGGAAATAATTTCCCAGACAAGTCTGATGGCTCGTCGCCGTTGTGTATGCATTCGTCACTTTCGTTACCTTATCTGATAATACTTCTCCAGAAGCCAAACATTTATCAGTTTTCGACAGAAACCATAAAAACGTAAGTTTCAGCTATATTCTAAAACTTCTATGCACAATGCTTAAGTGAGAATGCCAATATTTTGCAATTTAATGCAAATTAAATTGCTCAATAGGGAACTGTCTTTTATAGGGATTTTTGACTTATTTAAGCGTGCAGTTTTAACCCCATCTTTCTATCAGCTTTTTAAAAGCTGATACAAAATGCAAAGAATT
>NC_068983.1:148707494-148709816 GCF_001194135.2 Octopus bimaculoides | reverse complement strand
TATATATATATATATATATATATATATATATATATGATATATACCCGTGTATGTGTATGTGTGTGTATATGTGTGTTCTCATAGTCCTTGGAGTGAAATTTTTCTTTCGGTTAAGATGCATCCCTTCTTCACTATCCTTCGACCCATCTATCTAGCTAACTGCAAGTTTATATCTTCGAATATCTCTACTACCTCTCTACCATGTCATTATTAAACTCTTTAATAAGGCGGTGAGCTGGCAGAATCATTAGCGCGCTGGGCTAAATGTTTAGCGGTATTTCGCTCGTCTCTACGTTCTGCGTTCAAATTCCGCCGAGGTTGACTTTGCCTTTCATCCTTTCAGGGTCGATAAATTAAGTACCAGTGAAACACTGGGGTCGATGTAATCGACTAGGCTCCTCCCGTCCAAATTTGAGGCCTTGTGTCTCTAGTAGAAAGGATTATTAAACTCTTTAATTCACCAGCACATCCACTCATTCAAACACTCATAACCACACATGCGTAAACACGCACTAATCACCAGACACATTGCCTCTAACAAATAATTTATTAATTACCCCATCATGGAAATGCACAGGATTTCGATTGCTATTTTCTTGCTTGCTTGATTCGAATTTTTTGTTTGTTTTTTTTTCCTTTCCTTTCTTTCTGATTTTCTTTCATTGTTCATCCTTAGAAGTGAACACTTATCATTTACGCTGACACATGGACGTGTTATCGATTCCGTCCAATACATCCACTCGAAATCACTTTCCACCCACAATAACCACCTACCACACAAGACCCTACGATGGCAAGTTTTTTAGTAGTTCGATCTGCTAGAAATGTCACGAAACCTGCCACGAATCACAACTTTTTCTGTTAGGAAAGAGAACGTTGAGTAGTGTAATCCTGGGTCCCTTGTATATAGGAAAACAGTCGGGAGGGTCACTGTTGAAATGTCGTTGATCATTGATCTGTTCGGTGAAAAGTATTCTGGGACTAAACGACATGAACAGCTAAATACAACTCATCTATCCAAAACCATCTACTACTGCTGCTCTTGTTGCTGGTGCTGCCGCCGCCTCCGCCGCCACTACTACTACTACTACTACTACTACTACTACTACTACTACTACTACTACTACTACTACTACTACTACTACTACTACTACTACTACTACTACTACTACTACTACTATACACACCTACATACAAAAAAAAAAAAAAACCAAACAAAGCAAACTGAAAAACAGACGAAAGCAACACAATGTTTAATTTGGGGAAGAAAACTATGAACGAACCAAGAAGACAAGTAAATAAATGAAAATATCTATCCTCACCCAAAACTCTATTTGCTGAGATTTCAATCGTTAATTGGTTGTCATTTCTTTTGTCACTTTAATGTTTTTAGTACTTATTAATTTCTTATTTATTTAATTATTTATTCTTTAGTTGAAAGAAAAGTCTCTTCAATTGTAAGAAAATAAAGTGCAGCAAAATTGGTAGAGTGTTGGACAAAGTAGAATGTCGTATTGAATTGCGTTCGTTTAGTTTCCGAGTTCAAATCCCTCACACCTTTGCTTTTCATGATTCATAGGTCGAGAGAGTGGTAAGCTGGCAAAATCATTAGCATGCCGGATAAAACACTTAGCAGCATTTCGTCAGTCTTTACATTCTGAATTCAAATTCCGCCGTGGTCAACTTTGCTTTTCATCCTTTTGAGGATGAAATAAGCACTAATTGAGTACTGGGGTCAGTGTAATTGACCAGCTCCCTCTCCTCAAAATGTCAGGCATTGTGCCTATTGTAGAAAAGTTTATTTTGTTTAGAGTCAGGTGGACTTTCCATGTAGCCATTTTGCTACATGAATGTTGACAAAGAGGAAAAAGAAAAAAGAAAAATATGTTTAAAAATGAAACATTTTTCGTACAAATTTTAAACCCTTTCGAAAAAGATTTTTCCATTTGGTAGAGCCAGAACTTTTGAAGAACAAGTTAGTTGCCAATAGGTAAGATATAATTGACTGAATCCGATCAGGGTACTTGGAATGTGTCTATATTTTTAACCTTAGAAGAATGGTAGATAAATTCTGTCCCAGAAAGTGTTGGACTTAGAAACTAAAGGGCTCATAAAAGGATTTAACTAACAATTGCAAGGCATGTTATTCATTGTTCTTCTTTCCAGCGAGGTTCTCTCGCCATATTATGTCACGTGTCAACTTCTATCACCATGTTCTTCTTCTTCTTCTTCTTCTTCTTCTTCTTCTTCTTCTTCTTCTTCTTCTTCTTCTTCTTCTTCTTCTTCTTCTTCTTCTTCTTCTTCTTCTTCTTCTTCTTCTTC
>NC_068983.1:148704514-148706912 GCF_001194135.2 Octopus bimaculoides | reverse complement strand
ATATATATATATATATATATATATATATATATATATATATATATATACATATATATAGTATTGTATGTGAATGTGAATATACGTGTGTATGTGTATATGTAAATATGTGTCAGTGTGATTTGCACCAGCTAACTGTAGACAATCAAATAAAGTGTTTATATATCCACCCACCTATATATTTATCTAGTTGTTTTTTACACAACTGTATTATTATTATTATTATTATTATTATCTATTGTTATTATTATTATTATTATTATTATTATTATTATTATTATTATTATTATTATTATTATTATTATTAGTAGTAGTAGTAGTAGTAGTAGTAGTAGTAGTAGTAGTAGTAGTAGTAGTAGTAGAAGTAGTAGTAGTGGCAGCAGCAACAGCAGCAGCAGTAGTAGTAGTAGTAGTAATAGTAGTAGTAGTAGTAGTAGTAGTAGTAGTAGTAGTAGCAGTAGTAGTAGTAGTAGTAGTAATAGTAGTAGTAGTAGTAGTAGTAGTAGTAGTAGTAGTAGTAGTAACAGTTTTCTGCTAAGTACTCAACATAAGTACTTAGTGAGTAATGTTCGAGTCAGAAACAATTCACACTTCGTAAGCTTAATAGAGATGAAAAAACAAAAGCATGAATGTCACAGAATCTTGTTTCCTCCCGAGTAAGATGCGAGAAATCACGATATCTTATTTTAATTGATTTCATAACAGAATTTCACTGGCACTCAAACACACTAGTATACATATTAACACACACAGACAGGGACACCGGCAAAGATACACACAGAGACACACACACAGACACAGACACACACACAGACACAGACACACACACAGACACACACACACAGACACACACACATTACTATACATAACAAAATAATGCATTTACAAAATTTGTTTACAATTATATTTGCATTCAAATCGAAAACCAGATAAAAATATTGTGTAACAATAAGGAGGCGCTTGCCCGCTCCTGCAGAAAGGTTGCATTTTGTTTTATGCTCAAGTAAATGTTAGGTTAAATGGCATCAGCTAGGAAAATCGAATCCGTTATCCCCTATCTCATATGTCTGTTGGCTAATTGGTTTCTCTCGTAAAATTGCAGCTACAGCGAAAAACAAAGGAAATGTCTCCAACAGAGATCGGATTTTGCATCATTAGGTCAGATCAACCTGTTAGGTTTTATTGACCACAAGCAAGTTTTAAGACCTGGAATGAAAAGGATTAAGTTGGGATCTAACTTCCATCAGGTTAGATCAAATCAGCTCGGCAGATCCAATTGTGTATCACCCCGATTTTCTATAGGTTAATTCACTGCTACCAAAATTTGCTGGTAGAGGGAAGGTTGGAATGAAGTTTCTCCGGCAAGAATCGACCTTGTATTACACAATTTTGCTGGTTGCTAGTGATTTATAATATTTCTGTATCGTTCATTCGGAGATGATGGTGGATGTGTGTGTGTGTGTATGTATGTATGTATGATTGAATGTGGTGTGTGCCAGAGGGTTTGCAAATCCAATGGGGGTCTTAAAAGACATGTTAGGATCCACAATGAGCAGCACTTACTTGCAGGTATTGGTAGTGCAAATCAGAGGTGCAATCTGTGTGGGTGTTTTTTCAAAACACTGTCTGGTTTAAAAGGCCACATCAGACGCCATGAAAGGGCTAAGGTGTAGGTGCAGGAGGTGGTCAAACTCTGTTTAAGGAGTAGACAACCACCATATATGTATGTATGTATGTATGTATGTATGTTTTGTATATATATGCATGTATGTTTGTATATATGTATGTCATCGCCACAGATGGAGGAAGCAGGTTAAGGAGGGGATCGACACTTTTGAGAGAGCACGTATCCAGCATGAAGAACTTAAGCGAGCTGCGTGAAAGCGCACGGCTCGTATAGTGAATGGGGAAAGCTTGGTCTGCAATGTTTGCAGTCGTGTATGTTTGTCAAAAGCAGGGCTCATTAAGCACCAACGGAGCCGCAAATGCAAGATATAAATTAGTCCTTGAGCGCACAATGTTCCATAATGTCGGCAATGGTCTTCCTCGGTTACGAGTGGACGGCCATCATCATCATATGTATGTATGTATGTATGTATGTATGTATGTATGTTTGTATATATGTATGTCCTTATTTAGTTTTATTTCAAGATTTCTTGCTAATAGAGAAAGAGCCGTTTTCTAACCTAGATCTAAGGCTCGCTCCTTCATTGGAATTTCAACATCAACAACAGGGTATTTCTGTATGCATATATATATATATATATATATATATATATATATGTATACGTGTAGATTTGTATGATTTGTTTTATGTGTGTCTTCTCATGCATATACTTGCATGTTTAAACATGCTTATATATACCTAAATGATAAACTTGCGGAAAGTTTTACAGATTTT
>NC_068983.1:148699718-148702218 GCF_001194135.2 Octopus bimaculoides | reverse complement strand
TGTGTTTGTGTGTCTTAGATATGACCTCAATTTGCGTCCGGGAGTGGGGACGCTGGAACAGGAGATCCAGGGGAGTGAAGAGTGTGGAACTACTTCATAACCACTATTGTTCACATATCTCCTCTGACACGGAGCAGTATCATCTGCTTGGGTCCCGGCTATGGGTTAATTTGCATGTGAATCACTCTTTAGAACTTCATTTTAGGAGAAGATAAACACGTATAAAAAATATCTGATGTGCAGTTGATTTTTCAGTCGTCTCAATCTCTGTTGCATCACTGGTGTTATAGCTGACAGCGCTGAAATGGAGATCCGGTGGTGTGCAACACTTATCCACTGGAAATAAATTCACGTACAGGATCTTGAATTTTTGGAACGTTTGCACGAACTTATATGTATGTAGATAAGTGGATGAGAGTTGTGCACCACTGAATTTCCATTTCAGCGCAATCAGCTATAACACTAGTCATACAACATAGGTTGAGACGACTGAAAACCAACTGCTCTTCAGATATTTTGTTATACGCGTTTATCTTCTCCTACAAGGAAGCTATAAAGAGTGATTCACATGCTAATTAACCCATAACCGGGACCCAGGCAGATACTACTACTCCATATCAGGGGATATCTGGGAACAATAGTGATTATGAGGTGGTTCCACATTCATTACATCCCTGGTTCTCATGTACCAGCGCCCCGCTACCGGACGTAATTTGAAGTCATATCCAGGACACAAGGACACACACGCACACTCACGCACGCACGCACACACACACACACACACACACACACACACACACACACACACACACACACACACACACACACACACACACACACACACAGAGTATCTCATAAATTGCATTGATAATACAGAAGGTTTTTCGAAAATACACTTGGCAAAAATAAAAAGTAAAAAATTCTGCATGTTGGGTCGAACCTATTTCCATATGGTTGCAGAAGCAAACACTTTGAGAACGTTATTATTTCGCCTCTACAGATATACTTTTTCTGTATATAATAACTATAAAGTCATATATGTATATAATAACTCTGGCATCAGAAAGGATATATGCTTTTCTAAAGGCATTAAATGAAGTAATTTGAATTAGAGACTCTGATTCAATTTCCACGCAAACGAGTGGGCCTCTACGTTGTTACTTGTCTTGCTTGTAACAGCGGCCAATTCGTAATTACACTTCACCCTCATAAATAAAAGGCACATTAAGCAATTTAGGTAAAAAGAAACTGGATAATATAAATGAAATGCCTTTGATCTTGAATGAAACAACAACAACAGCAACAACAACAAAAACACGTTCGTCAATGTGCGGTGTAGTAGGAGCTCACTTCTGGCCTGAAGAATCTCCTCTCTTCTGATGACCCTTGGAGAGCTATGATCATTATCTGCGCTTCCAACATCACCATTCCGTCTTGCTTTTTAACACAGTTTCTATTTCAAATTGACCAATACGTGTGTGTGTGTGTTTGTGTTTATATATGGACGTATGTTCTTTGTATAGTGGTTTCTTGTAGCAACTAGCATTTATAACACAGAAAAATGTGCAAATATATTCAGTGCTTCATGCGTCAGTATAATTGTAAAGACTACTGGAATTGAATTTTCCAAAGATAACATAACTATTACGAAAACTTGTGAATAATTAGGTTTTCTTTTATATTTCTTTAGTCAGTTTAGCTAGTTAAAATTATTTATGCTAATATTACTTTGGATAACTATCACCAGTTCCTGCAACATTTTACTATGTCGCAGTGTAAGATTCTTCTACTTCTACTTGCAGCTAATTTATCTATTCTTTTTCTACGTCGTATCTTTTGAAATATTGGTGTTAATATTCACTAAGTTCGAAGAGCGGACGACAAACTGCTTAACGGTATTTAGTTACATGTTCTTACATTCTAAGTTCAAATCTTACCGAAGTCGTCTTTAATTCTCATTCTTCCAAGAGAAGATTGGCGTTCCATCACTGGATCTCTTTTTTTTCTTCCAATCCAAACTGATGCTTTCAATGTGTAGTGTTGTTGGTATTAATAATCTTCACTGTTAATAATGAGTATAGTGCGTTTTGAAAATTACAAAACAGATTAGTTATGTTGCGAGAAATTGGCAGAGATATTTTCGGGAGCCTTCCAGAATATATAGACAGACTTACCAACAAAGTAAGTTCAATCGATCTCCAATTCATCCCTAATAAGACAAAGGAGTGGCTGTGTGGTAAGTAGCTTGCTTACCAACCACATGGGTCCAGGTTCAGTCTCACTGCGTGGCACCTTAGGCAAGTGTCTTCTACTATAGCCTCGGGCTCACCAAAGACTTGTGAGTGGATTTGGTAGACGGAGACTGAAAGAAGCCCATATATATATATATGTATATATGTATATATATATATTGTTGTACTTGGGGATGGTCATATTGCCAGTTTAGCCAATAAAAACACACGCACTGTATATTTGGTGTTAATTTTTTTTTTTTTTTTTT
>NC_068983.1:148697110-148698091 GCF_001194135.2 Octopus bimaculoides | reverse complement strand
GTCTGTATCTATCTACATATGTGTGCTTGCGTGAGTATTTGAACACACACACACACACACACACACACACACACACACACACACACATACACACATATATACATGATGATTTTAATTTGCATAATTGAATGAACATTTTCTTCAAATGTCGATCCTTTGAGCATTGCACGCACGGGCATATATACATGTATGTATGTATGTATGTATGTACATACGTACGTATGTAGTACATATGTCTGTATATGTGTATGTGTATATGAATGTTAGCTGTTGTAGATTCAATGAGGCACAAATCTGAAATCTATATTGTTAATATTTATATTCCATCCATCAAAACTGTCTGATCAGATAACACTGAACCACTATTTACATGAAATTTAAATTCGATCACCCCATTTAATATTTTAGTTTTCTTGGAGAAATCGTCTTCTGTAACCAATTTGAAGAATTGAAGAACTGAAACAAACGACTGGGTTGAGAACTGAGCCGATACTTTACTATATGAAACCTAATGGACACAATTATGCAGACATTCGGCATCTTTAGTTATTCTTCAGTGAACTTATAAAGTTTATATCGACACACACATATGTTATCCCCACACACAGACAGGTATACAGGCATGACCATACACCTATTTAAAACTTAGATATTCATTTTCAAACTTGCCTACCTACCTACCTACCTACCTACCTACCTACCTACCTACCTACCTACCTACGTGCCTGCCTACTGTAGGTAGATAGATACATACATTCACTGATAAATACGTATGTTACCACATACGTACGCACGCATGTATGTACGTATGTATGCATCTGCTGTCTGTCTGTCTATCTATCTATCTATCTATCTATCTGTCTATCTATCCGTTTTCTGTCCATATATGTATGTGTATATATACATACACACACAGACACAGACACAGACACACACACACACACACACACACACACACACACACACACACACACACACACA
>NC_068983.1:148696010-148697064 GCF_001194135.2 Octopus bimaculoides | reverse complement strand
ACACACACACACACACACACACACACACACACACATAGACACACACACACACAGACATAAAGTTGTAATAATGAAGTTAGAACAAATAGTCATTTTCTTCAAATTATTTAATAAGTACGTTTTGGGTCTGCGTAATATAAAATAGAAAATACATCCATTACACAATACCTTCCTCAGTTAAAGCATTTCAAAATATAAACCAGTTGATGGAAATATTTCAATATAGTTAGAACAGTGAGTCGGCCGCTAAGTTAGAACGATGTATAGAGAGGGATATAGAAAGAGTGAGAGACAAAGAGACAGCTAAGTTCTCGCCGTTTTTTTATAATTTAAAATTTTAAAAGGTTTAATAAAAAATAACAACTAATTAATCAATAACATATTCACCCTTGTTTACAACTTCTTCCCAACGTTCAACAAGATTTTCAATGCCTCGTTAGTAGAAATCACTCGATTTCGACTCGAAAAATTGATCCAACTAAGCTCTCAGTTCTACATCAGTATTGAACGAAACTTCGAGCATAGCATTTGAAAGAGATCGAAAGAGGTGGAAATCCGTTGTTGCCAAATCAAGAGAGTACGGCGGTTGTGGCAGCCATGTGTTTGATTGGCTTCCTTGGTCATATTGGCGATATGAGGGCGGGCGTTGTGGTGCAGCAGAACTCCATGCTGCCAATTAGGTCTTTTCTCTTCAATAGCCGTATTTTCTCTTAATAAGCTGACGGTGGCAGGTGATTTCAAATTTTGATGCAGAGCATCTTAATTTTCATTAGTGGCTCTTACTGCACCTAGGGTTAAGCTCAACTCACCTCGTCAACTTATAAGGAAAACCGTTGAAAGCATGTGCTGATTTCAAAAGCATAGAAGTCAGGCTTATTAAGATAGTGCTCTTGTAGCTAATTAGCCGATTTGAATCTTATTTCTAGCAATGCCGGTCCCTCGTGTCTTCTGTCACCTTCGTGACGTCTATAAGTTTGCCTTTAGGTTGTTAAATTGCTAATAAGCCACCTATATTATTTACTTCTTATATATATATATATATATATATATATAT
>NC_068983.1:148692824-148695567 GCF_001194135.2 Octopus bimaculoides | reverse complement strand
TATATATATATATATATATATATATATATATGTATGCATATATATGTGTGTATGTATATATATATGTATGTATATTTTATGTATGTATTCTCAGCAAGTAGCTGCATGTCTAGCCCTGCTCATATATATTTAAATGATAACTTCTGGAGCGTTTTACAGATTTTTACAGTTCCAGTGACGGATTAAATCTGTAGTCTTCGAATTAGCTTTCTCCTTTCTGGTTTTGAGAAGCCTAATTTCTCAAGATTGGTATTTAGGCAGTATGTTACATATCCCAGTGCCACAATAATTAATGGTGTATGTATGTATGTATGTATGTATGTATGTATTTATGTATGTATGTATGTATTTATGTATGTATGTATGTATGTATGTTACGTGATTGTTTTAGTTCATATTAATTTATATGCTTAAAAGTGGATCAAGTATGCAGTAAGAAAAAAATGAATAGTTGTCGGTGACTAGTATTACTAATTCCTTAAGGCGGCTAGTTGACAGAATCGCTAGCACGCCGGGCAAACTGCTTAGCGTCCCTTTGTCCGTCTTTATGTTCTGAGTTCAAATTATGCCGAGGTCGACTTTACCTTTCATCAACTATGTCCCAGTTGAACACTGGGGTCGATGTCATTGACTTACCCGTCCTCCGTAATTGCTGGCCTTGTGCCGGATGTAGTATGGTTGTTTAGAATATCACCAGTAGATGTGTAGTTTTTTTTCCTCCTTTAACAACGGTTCTACAACTTTTGAACACCCTGCCTGCGAGTTGTTGATGTAGATGTTTTCAAAGAGCATTTGGACAATCATTAGGTACCTGATGAACCCACATCACATCAAGAAACACGCTACTTCACGGAAACAATTCTGGGAAGTGAGTGTGAAAACAAAACCTCATCACACTGAATGCAATGCCCCAACAAGGCCGCAGCCATTGGCTGAAACTAGTAGTGGTAAAAGTTGCCGGAGTAACTGCGGATGAATTGCCAAATGGTCATATATAAATTAATAATGTTTTTGCATAGAAAAATATAAAAGGGAAAAGTATTGTTTAAAAATTAAATAATTCGTTTTATGGAGTATTGTACGATATTCAGTTGAATATGTTGGCATATGTAAGCTTAAGAAATAAAGCAAGACACGGATTTTGGTAGAAACAATTGGAAAAAAAAAAAAGGAATGAATAAAAGAAAATAATTTTCCTTTTGAATTTTCTAGTTTCTATTTTATTTCACAAATCCTTTGAGTTAAGAAAGCTTAATAGTTTACAGACGGGATGTGGACTCATCACTGGGAAATACCTATGTAGATTAATACCATAGATTATCAACTTGGAATAATTCGTATAAAAACGGTTGAATAATCTCGGAAACGTTTAAATTATCCTTAATTATCAATTTTGTTTATTTTGGATTACTTTAGTACATATGGTTCTCGGAATTTACTATTATAATGTTAAATGTATCCCGACAGTACTTAATTCGAAATATAATCCTCTTACCAGAATGTAAATAAATCCGTGTGAAAACGAGCTGTAAGAAAAGTAATTAACTAAAATACACATCACGCCTAATAGGGAAGCTGTTGTCTTGGTTACACTTGCATACAAAAGCATAATCTTGCGCACACTCACACAAATTAATAACCGCATTTAAATATTCTTGGTATTTCGTAGCAGGTCTTCTCTGATTAATCAGAACTATGATCAACAGCGTTCTAACAATGGCTGTAGCTACTTTTTCAGTTATTGCGTATCCCAAATTTTACCCTCCAGTTTTCATATTTCTTGTGTCCGTTTTTTTCTGTTCTCTTTCTATTTCTAAATAGATGGGTAGCGTGTTATATCAGTGAAGAGACTTTACTGACTGTTGCATTCAAATATTATGTCCGTAGGAATATAAGCAAAGGAAAATATCTCAATATTTTAGTGTAAGTGCCGGAAAGCACTGTAGAATACGATCGAAGATCTAGTCAAGTCTTTAATATGCTTTTGCTTCGTGTATAAGCTACATTTCACTTTCACTAATACAAAGTGTCTTGAGAAAGCCATCAATGTTAAGTATTCCAATCTAAACACAGAAGCTAAAATGAATTTTCTCAAATTCTAAATAATAGCTATGAAAATGTTTACTACTTATAAAGACCTAAATATGTATAGCGTTGCCAATACATCTACTTCTGATTAATCTATCTCATCTCTTCCTGTGTTCATATAAAAGAGTCTTTGTATGTATCGAGGAAGACCCAAGAATAAAGAACAGGATTGATTGTATTATAGAGATAACAGGATTGAAGATGTAATAATTAATAAGTGCAGCAGAAGTTAGAAATGAATAGAGAGGAATTGTTAGATGAACCATCATCACTCCAAGGGATGGTGAATGCAAATGACGATAAGGGTATACATATGTTTTATATATACATATACACACATATGCATGTATATGTGTGTGTGTGTGTTTTGTCAATGAAGAGTAGTCTCTTCAACAGTCATAATACGGCTCGTGTATACATCTAAATATACACACACGTATGCACAGACATGCATCTATATGGGTTTATATATAGGTGTTTGTGTGTGTGGGTATATGTATGTGTGTGTGTGTGTGTGTGTGTGTGTGTGTGTGTGTGTGTGTGTTGATGGATATAGATATATGGATAGATTATTTATTGATTATGTATGTAGACACTAATTCCGTGTAGAAATATGAGGTGGTTGATATTTAATTAAGTAAATAATTTAATTAAG
>NC_068983.1:148689772-148691988 GCF_001194135.2 Octopus bimaculoides | reverse complement strand
ATATATATATATATATATATATATATATATACGACGGGTTTCTCTCAGTTTTCTGGACACGCTCCAATTTCATTTTTTATGCCCACCTTTCCAACTCAATATCTTTGCCCACTGAACCAGGACACCAATTATTGATACAATATTCACCTTTTTTTCATTGACTATGGCTCTTTTGTTTTCTAACTTCCAAGCTTCATATCTCATGTCTTTTTCTCCATCCTTTTCGACAATTCTGCTGTCCCCAGGGTACGCGATGTCGATGATGACCATTCTGTATATGTATATGATTGTTATCAGAAATTAAGAGATGACTAAGCTTGCCTAATATACAATGTGTATTAATATGATGCGCATAAATTAATTTCTATAACATATGACATATATAACATGCAGTATACATGGCATATACTATATATGACTGTGGCAGATAACCTTAAGGCACAGGACGATTGGGAAAAGATGGTAAATCACTGATATTATGTGTGTGCATTTGTGTGCACGTGTGTTGGCGTGTGTAGCGTCACAGTCTAATAGACGTAAGCAGTACTAGGTTTTTATATGAAATTTATATAGGTTCAGTGTCTGCTGTGTTCTACCTCTAATGGAGTATATCACTTTTTGTGATGCATCTATTGGTAATATTGTAAATGTTGTGTCGTAATGAGAGATTTTAGAGATTATGACTACAAACATTTAAGCTACTTTGAAGATTTAATTTTCATGTTGTTCTTGTGCGATTTAGTAATTTTTTTTTCTGTTAAGGAAAGAACATTACACTATTTTGATGTTAATGATATTTTTCCGAAAAATATTTATAGTTTAAAGCGATAATTTTATTAACGCTTTCTCATCTCACCTGAATTTTATCTGCCACTCTCAGTAGATGATCAGTTATCAATGACAATGTAACTTAATAATTGTAACTCGATAATTATCAATAGCAATGTGATAATTGACCAGTGGATGATCAATTATCAAGTTACTACCATTTTAGAATATTACAAAAACCGAGGTTAACCGCAGTTTTTTAAAGTAGCTCCTATTTCTTTAGGGGTAGTGAGACATAATGTTATGACCATAATTTCTTTTTTACAGATATTCTTTAAAAACAGGATTCATGCTGTTATGATGATAATGCCTTTTTGTGCGAACATTAACGATCAAGAAAATATCTTCAAATGAGAATCGAACCTGTGTTGTGGAAAGTTTTTCTGAGATCTCCCTGTTGCTCTACACTGCTCGCTTTTTTTTCTTTTTACAATGTAGTTGTAACGAAAAAAAATGACAAAAACAAAAAAAAAAACAGTGAACATAATCACTTTCAGTCCCCCACCCCCGGGACGATACAGAAGATAGACACAGTATATTTTAATGAAAATATATAAGATTAATGAGGTGGGAGTTCAATAAACAGATAGTTCAAAAGAAGTATCGGATTGTCGAACAAAGTATTTAAATGCTTAGTGCAAGTTGCTGCATACAGTGGTATGCTGTTGGAGTGACAAATAGAGCAAAGGCGATTGAAATGAATAGGTTTCAGTAGAGGTGGTACCTAAAGTTACTGAGATGTATAGTAATGAATGAGCGACACTTGCTGCAAGGCTTGCGGATGCATATTCAACACTGAAATTCTAGATGTGCAGTTGAAACCCAATATGTTATTTATCATAAATGTCTGTGATAATATGAATTAGTTTGTTTATTCATGAATTATTTTTGTATGTTTGTTTGTTCAGTTTCATTGCTTGCATAATTTCCTATTATTTGTATAATTTGTAGTCTTTGTTCTTTACAAACTAAAACAATTTCAGTCATTAGAATGGAGAATTTTGAAATAGTTCCTCTGCTATTAGCATATCGGGTTAAAGCTACAAAAAAAAAAAAAAAAAAAAAAAAGCGTTAAAGACAAGAAAAGGCAAAGAAGTTGCAAAGACAAAAGTAACAAAATATCAGTTACAATAAAAGAATGATGCAAAAAGAAAACAAACAAGAAAATTTCATGTAGACGAAGAATTGATTGACCAATATAAATGAGATATTAGTGAAAGAAATATCAACCCTGTTGCTCCACGTTGTTTCCATTTCATTTCATACTTGTTTTCAAGAAATCATACATTATTTATAGTTCTTTTTTTTTCGCTCTTCCCCCTTTCACCTTAATTTATACGTTTTGATTTCGTCATCTTATCCAAATGCTTTCTTCTCATCACTCTTGC